>NW_015386087.1:734479-736314 GCF_001527695.2 Protobothrops mucrosquamatus | reverse complement strand
ATCTCAATCATGAGACTGTGGGAGTAGTAGGATGGCCCAAACGTTTGAGGAACAGTCGTAACCACCACACATTTAATACCATCATAACTTCCAACAAACACTGTACTAGTGTTTAACTAGTTGTGTACAGGTAGTCTTAGACTTACAACAGTTTTTTTAGTGACCGTTTGAAGTTACAATGGCATTGAAAAAGTGACATAACCGTTTTTCACATTTACAAACATTATAGTATCCCCATGATCACATGATCAAAATTTAGATGCTTGGCAACTGACTCATATTTATGACGGTTGCAGTGTCCTAGGGTTATGTGATCCACTTTTTGCAATCTTCTGTCAAGCAAAGTCAATGGGGAAGCCAGATTCACTTAACAGCTGTGTTACTAACTTAACAATTGCAGTGATTCGCTTAACAACTGTGCCAAAAAAGTTATAAAATGAGGCAAAATTCACTTAACAACTGTCTCACTTAGCAACAGAAATTTTGGGCATTGTAGTTGTAAATCGAGGACTACTTGTAAAATATCTCTGCACAGTTCTGTTTTGCATCATTCAGTATTGTGAAAAAGTCATTAAAAATAAAGTTTCCTTCCTCAAATTATTTGTCATCAAGACATGTGAAGAGAGACATGGTGTGGGAGATTAAGAAAAGAGTAAGAGGATTTATGAAACTGGTTAAGCTTGAAATGTCAGAAATCTCTTAGCTATCTTAATACAATCTCAGGGTTGCTCTATTACTATTGTTGACTCAATATAATAAATCCTCTTTTTATAACTGAGTATATCAACTTGTAATTTTTGTGTTAAAATTGTTTTTCCAGATATGTATAATGCCTGCAAAGATGTGGAGGCTCCATCAAGCAATATTAAGGCATTAGGTCTGATGTGTGGGAAAGATCTTAAAGACTGTAATGCAACCAATTGGATTCAATATATGTTTAGCAAAGATAATGGTCAGGCTCCTTTCAACGTGATTCCAATATTTTCAGGTAGGAAATATAGACATTTTCGAAGAAGAAATTTTATTGGTTTTTTCATTTTTACATAAAAGTGCTTGAGAAACAATGTGGTGATTGGGCTATCAATTATCCTAAAACAAAATCATACATATATCACACAGATTAATTCCTTAGAAGTTCCCTCTCTATTTCCCACATATTATTTTACCAATTAAAATTATTACATTTGTAAAAAAAGCTCAATCAATCCAATCGATCATCAATCACATTTCAATTATAAGAATCCAAGTCCTGTTTTTAAGCTTTACTATTTTGAAAATTATCATATTCCAATTAAGCTTATATAGGCATATTAACACTTTGGGCATCCCTCATTTCTCTTTTCCCTATCATGATGATTCTATCTAAGATAAATATATTATCCCAAAAAGCAACATCCTTACATTTTTTTAGATATAGCCTATTGCTTAAACTAATACATCATTTAATAATACTATTACTTCTCTTATCACAAATACCTCCTCTTCTCCCTCTATTACAAAATAGTTATCTTGGTTAAAATAAAGATATCAGTCCAAAAGACCACATTTCTGTCTATTTTAAATATATATTCTATCAATCAATTAAGTAACATTTACCCCTCCAACTACTTATCATCTCTAATACCCAATATTGTTACAAAAAATATCCTTTTACAAAATCACCTATTTCATTTGTTATTAAAACAATCCAAGCGTCAACAATCTTTTTAACCCATTCAGTGGAATTTTAAGCCACATTTTTAAACCTAACTCTAGCTTTCTTTCTATACCAAGCCGATTTCCATAATAAAGCCTCTGCATCATCAAACCTCAACATTTGAGTAAAGCTATTTCTC
>NW_015386087.1:693256-733006 GCF_001527695.2 Protobothrops mucrosquamatus | reverse complement strand
CAGCCGAGCAAAGCCTCCTCGACGGTAGTCGCCCCTCCAGGGCGATTTAAGACCCGCATAAGGGTCTACTGGCAGAGGGAAAACAGCCGACAAAGAGAGAGGTCTCTTCGTACGACTGAGGTGCCGCGATCCGGAAGCAGAAGTCAAAATATAGACATTTTAATATACATTTAGTTTTTGTGCAATCTATAGATGCTGAAGTTTTATGTTATAAATAGTTTTAGTATAGGTGCAATTATATTCCACTTGAATTTGAAATTTGTTTCTCTTTACCCTTTAATTAAACAAATACATAGAAAAGGGGGAAAGGCAAAAGAACATATTCTGACATTGATTGATTTGATTTGATTGAATGTAGTATATCAAACAAAATTGTTAATGTTTTCAATTTTTTCTAATTGCAACAAATTATGTTCAGTATTGTGTTCTGTTGATAATATATGTTCATAATATATTTTATATATTTTCCTCTTAAAAACAAAGATTTTTCAAAAGCAACTACTTTGATAGATTCAGTCTTACAAAGTTAGAAATCATTTTTTGTATGATTGCATATACTAGATGTAGTGTTACTTGTTTAGTTTTTTTGCATTTATATAGAGCACAGCTGTGTGTCTATAAATATTTGAATGCTCTGAAAGTAATTTAATCAAAATGTTTTAAGAACCTTGTTTTGTGTTCCTCACTGTGTGTCTAATGTATTTCTCCATTTGGAACTTGGTCTTATCTTGGATGAGAATTCATTGTTGAAAGTGTTGGAATAAAAGTGGAGGTCCTTTTACAATGGATCCCTCTGTTTCGTTAATAGATAATATTGTTGATAGATTTGTTTCTCTTGGAAACAGTGTATCCTCAAGGACTTAGTTTGCTTTTCAATTGAATCTCACATCATCTGTGGCCTTGAAAAAAATCTTTATAATGCCAAATATAGAATCCTTGATTTGGATTTTGAGATGGGTTTAAAATCTTGAGCCAATGCAATGGAGATCTTATTTACATTTTTTTTTTTAACATTCTACCCGTTTTCTTTTAATCTAGTGAGGTTTGATGTCTTATCCTCTAGATCAGACGTGGGGAATGAAAGTCACTTTATGACTTGTGGACTTCAGCTCCCATGCTGGCTCAGGAATTCTGGGAGTTGAAGTCCGCAAGTCATAAAAGAGCCATCATTCCCACTCCTGCTCTAGATGCTGGAGGGAAGGTATAATAGTGCCTCCCTCTTGGAAGGCCTATGTCCATGCATGGATAAAGCTATTGAAAAAAATTGCTCATGTACAGCTGCACTGTGCTTTTTATAATAGTTAGTGCTCCAGGCTTATCAGTCTCCCACTACCTTACTGAGTGTTTAGATTGGCTTGAGGAGCAGGTAGTATACTTTCTCTTGGAAGACTAGCCTGTTAATAGCTTCATAAAATAACTAAGTTCTATACTATTATAAATGTAGTTTTTATATTTCACTTTAGAACTTGTTTATTTTTTTTATATCACTTTATTTCATTTTTTAAAATATGTGAATTTTGTGCTTTATACATGTTATATTGAATTATTTTATTTTTAATGACACAAAACTGAATTTGACAAACTATAAACATATTCGTATGAGTTAATTTAAATAGCAATATATTATATCTGGGTAACTAATGCTGCATTCTTGTTTCGTAAATGTTATCTTCTCCCTTGTTAGATGTACCTATCCATGGGATGATTCCTATGAACAATGCTACCAAAGGCTGCAATGAGTCTGTGGATGATATCACAGGACCTTGTAGTTGTCAAGATTGTTCCATTGTCTGTGGCCCAAAACCAGAGCCGCCACCACCTCCCACCCCTTGGCTTTTGCTTGGTTTGGATGCCATGTGTGTTATTATGTGGATCTCGTATACCGCATTTCTTCTTATTTTCTTTGCAGTGGTTTGCGGTGTCTGGTGTTACAGGTAAATAGCCATTTAAAGTCCTTTACACTGAAAATATTCCAAAACTGTTTATATACTATTAAATGCTTACTCACTGTTCAGCATCACTTTTAGAAACACTTCTATTATTAATCATTCTTAATAACCGTGGGATTTTTTTTCCTTTCGAATTGCTTGCTGAAAAAGGAGGATGGTCAGGTTGAATGGCCTAATGATTTTTCATTTAAGTAGTTGTTAATATTTCATATTCTCTAAGAATTTTTTTCCAATGTAAAAGTAAATATGGATGATGTTATAATAACTACTCATACACAGAGTCACTCTATGAGTGAAATGAGTATCCTCTAGATCTGATAAATAACTAAAATAAAAATAAAATGTTATATATTTGATCACTTACTCTATTAACATAATCAGATTTGGCAAAATCATACAGGATGAGGGAAAGAATTCTTAAACTGTAAGCAATGGGTTACATTGAGATCTCTTTTTTGTTAGTGTTGATTTACACAGAATGTTGGCCTTACTCAGTGTGGATAAATGCAGTGTGCTTCCAGCTGTATTACAAGTGATTCTGAACACAGAGCCATCAGAAAATGGGCTGAGTAAACATAATTTAGAATCATTCTTAATAACCGTGGGATTTTTTTTCCTTTCGAATTGCTTGCTGAAAAAGGAGGATGGTCAGGTTGAATGGCCTTATTACATACAGTGTGCAACATTCTTTCAGTTTAGTTACAAACTGATGTTTTGAAAAGCTGTCTAGATGGTGATAGATCTCATGGTTTTTAATACCGAGTCATCTAAAAGTGAGGCACTTAAAAAAAACAAGAAACGAAGGCAGATGAAGGCTCTCTCAGTTATCTTCCAGCTGGATTGTCTCTTCCCCACTCTTCGTTTCAGACTACTTTTCCTTGAGTGCCCCAAGTTTCAATAATAATAAATCTGTGGACTGTGTAGAACATTCCAAAAACTTTATTATTCCAAAAACTTTATTTCCTGTAATTACTTCATGGTTGATTTGGAGGTATGTTTCAGATTTTTAGGTGTCTTGCTGAAATATATAATTACTTTTCAGGTACACATTGTAATTTAAATTTGATAAGCGATGCCTGTACTTTTTTATACAATTATACTTGATTAAATACACTAATAGTTTATCTACAGTGTTACATAAATTAATGTAAAAATGCTTACTTGTGCTACATTGTCTGTGTTTATATAATTTACAGGAAGAGATATTTTGTTTCTGAATATACATCCATTGATGGCAATATTGCCTATTCTGTTAACTCACATCAAAATACTGGTAAGTTCTAGAATATAAAGGAACCAATGTTTGTGCTTTCTTCTAGAAATAACATCCACAAATGGTAATTTGTTAATATTGCATGCTTTATTATGGGACATAATGCACTGAACTGTTTTGGATTGCATTATAATTTATTTGCTATCACTGACAAATAATTAAAGGGTAAAATTGCTTTCTTCTGTCCAACTCCATTTTGCCAGTGTAAAAGCCTATACTCCCTAATTATTTATACGGTCTCTAATCTGAAAACATTCAAATTTGCATAAAAATATGTTGGACACAGAAATCTTAATTATTCATTGTGATTGTGTCAAATCAAATACCTCTGTTGTGATCTTTTACAGTAAAAAAGAAAAATAATTTGATACCAACAATTCATAGTTTCAAAAATAACGGGACAATAAAACATGTCTTAATTAAAAATTTTGGGCAGTTGTATGATATTTAATATTTATGATTGTGTCATTGCAGGAGAAGCTACTTGGTGTGAAAGATTTGGTGATAAATTTGAGAATACTTTAAGAGTTATATTTTCATCATGGGGAGCTTTTTGTGTTCGGAACCCACGACCTGTTATTCTGTTGTCCTTGGTTATCATTGCCATGTGTTCCTCAGGCTTGGCATTTCTCAAAGTAACTACAAATCCTGTAGATTTGTGGTCAGCCCCAAATAGCCAAGCTCGGAGAGAGAAGGAATACTTTGATACTAATTTTGGACCTTTCTTCCGTACTGAACAACTCATTATTCAGGCGGTGAATACTACTCCAGAGATCTATTCTCCATATCCTTCAGGAGCAGACATTCCTTTTGGACCTCCACTTACAAAACATATCTTGCATCAGGTAATATAGAAACTGATATATTTATATCCTGTTAGCATAGGTACAAGTTAAATGCATATTCTTCTGTTTGATCAGCAGAATATCTAGTGAGCCTTTAGGTTGAACCCAGCCATTTTCCTATTGAATGAGTTAAACAAAAACTGATATATTTTTTTACTGTGCTGTGATAGAATAAGAGCTGATAGGCTTTTGGGCGAGATTGCTTGTGGAAAATAAAAGGCATACAAACTAAGATGGATCATAGATTTAAATAGCTTTCAAATCAAAGGATAGGATCAGTGGTGGGGAAATTATAAGATTAAGTGACTATGAAATTTAAAGCATGCTTTTTTGCTAGAAAGCTGACTAAATTTTATATTCAGTTAACAGAACACACAGATACACACACTTTTCCAGAACTATGATATTGTGATGTTGTATTTTTTTGTCAGTTTAAATTGATTCTGATTCTTTAAGAAAAAATACTGTTTTCAGAATTTGAATGCTGAAAAGTTACTTTGGTTCATTGTGCTTGATACCTTGCTTTTAATTAAAATGTTGATTATAATTAACTTCATCTATCATATCTTAAAGGAAGATACGGAGAGAAAATATTCTGTCCCATTGATATGCTAAGCAATACATTTTTATTCTCTCATATTTTTCAGGTACTAGATTTGCAAAGTGGTATTGAAAACATAATTGCATCTTATCAAAATGAAACTGTTATGTTGAAGGACATTTGCCTGGCACCTCTTGCCCCCTACAATAACAACTGTACTATTCTGAGTGTCCTCAACTACTTCCAGAACAGTCATTCTGTCCTAGATTATAACATTAGTGATGTATTCTTTACCTATGCTGACTTCCACACTCACTTCTTATCCTGTGTCAGGTAGGCCCAGTCAAAAATACCATCCCTGTCTCTTGATTACATACTTTTTGTAACTTTAAAAATTGTGTTAGGCTGATTTTCTTTTCTTTATATTGGTAAACTTGGTTAACTGCCCCGAAGTCTCATCAATGACTTACTTAAACCAGTAATACTTTTGTTTGTTTGATAAATATTTTTCTTTGCTTTTTTCTTCTTTCAATTTATTGTCTATATTGTATGCTACCCAGACTTGCAACACATGAATTTGGTAGCCTTATAAATCTTTAAATAAATAAATATCCACCCAAAGCTAAACAAATAGTTATGAGTTAGCACAATTAATGAATTCAGTCTTCAAATATAATTGATAAGGATGAATTTGCCCAAGAGTTAAGGCTTACTTTAAGATTAATTATAATTCCCTTTCTTGGGACTTTGCTTAATATCATTTAAACCAGATCAGAATGTGATTTATTGAAGCATATGTACTAATCAAACCAAAATACTTCTCAATGTATTATTGTAGTTCTTCGATAATACAAATTATCTAAATATGAATTTATAAAATGAACTACTACGCCCTAAAATTTTTCAGACTAAGGCATATTTTGAAAGTTTTTATTTGAAAAAATATTGTTTAATAATTTCTAAATTAAAACTGAAATAAATAACTTTTTTGGATTGAGCATATATTTATTTCTAAAATTTGTGTACATTTCTTGAAAGGTCTTTTGAAAAGCCAGGTCTTTATGAGTCAATGCAATTTACTGCAATATTGTCTTAAGAAATACCAGCTTACAGTTCTGATAAGAAACATTGTGTCCAAATTTGATAGGGCTCCAGCATCTGTGGATGACGCAACCCTTCTTCATAAACCCTGCTTGGGGACATTTGGTGGTCCTGTCTTCCCATGGCTGGTGATGGGGGGATATGATAGTAAGTATGATGTATTTGTTGGTTTTATTGCTGAAATAAGCAGGAGGCCTATAAATCCACTTTCTTTTTAGACAGTCCAAATTATACCGTCCCTATATTGCAGATATGTAAATTGCTGCTGATATTCATTTGCTAGCATGTTGTGTTATAATGTGTGGGACATTATAACTAACAAATTACTGCTTCTTGGCTACTGAGAATTAAATGTGCTAGTAGCAATTCAAGCAGATGCAAAATGCTATTTGTCCCATCTATTTTTACAAGTAAGGTAGCTTAATTTCATGTGTGAAATTGATAACCCTGAACTGGTACCCTTATTTTGTATTTTGTGTGTGTGTGTGTGTGTGTGTGTCTGTGTCTGTGTTTGAAATAGTTCCTCATATACTTCATTCTTTTATTAAATACTTAGATGAAAATTATAATAATGCCACAGCACTCGTGATCACATTTCCTGTCAAGAATTACTACAATGACACAGAAAAGATGATGAAAGTTTTAGCTTGGGAAAAGGAGTAAGTTTTTTTTCTAAATTAGGTTTATCTGAAATAATGTTTGTAAACTTTTGAAATTAAAGTTCAGTAATTCTAACCTACTAAGTTATGCTTTGCAATATTTTAAGTGCTCCAAAATAAAGCAGCAACTTCATGTTTTTATAATGTGAATACTTATTTATTTGAATATTTATTCAGAAATAAAACAGTGTTTTTTGATATTAATAACTTTTTCAGTTCTTTCAGTATAGGAATTATACAAAGCCTTGTTTTAAACTTACAAGCAATATATTTCACTTTTAAAGCCTTAATTGGGTAGATCAAGGATAGTTTTAATTTGAAATATCTGAAAAAACATGTTACATTAAACGTAAGAAATGTAGGAACTTACACCAAAATTAGCATATATTGGCAATGCAGGGTACAATTTAACAATAAAATATTGAAACAATTTTGTGCACATTTTTGTCAAAGATTTGTGTTTAATAGAGATTGGTTAGTCTAGCTTTCTTAAAAATTATTGACACTCTTGTCTGTTTTTCAGGTTTATCAATTTTGTGAAAAACTATGACAACCCAAGTTTAACAATTTCCTTCTCTGCTGAACGTAGTATTGAAGATGAAATAAATCGAGAAAGCAACAGTGATGTTCACAT
Organism: Protobothrops mucrosquamatus; assembly: GCF_001527695.2. Taxonomy (NCBI): domain Eukaryota; kingdom Metazoa; phylum Chordata; class Lepidosauria; order Squamata; family Viperidae; genus Protobothrops; species Protobothrops mucrosquamatus. The sequence goes on along the minus strand of NW_015386087.1, from coordinate 726,004 downwards.
TGTTGTAATTAGCTATGCAGTCATGTTTGTGTACATTTCTATCGCTCTTGGGCATATTAAGAGTGCTGCTAGATTCTTGGTATGCATCTTTTTAACTGTTGAAATTATTCTGTAGCAAAATACAGAGTTCAATGTCTTGCACGTTTAGTTAAAATGCACCTTAATGTTTAGTTTTATTTTATCCTATCATTTTGAACATTTATCTCTGTAACAACTAAGTAGTAAGGCAGGTGGATAACATACAGTATCAGAGAAGTTTACACCCATATGTGCTGTAAAAAATCCATACGGTCTTCTGGAAATTAGCTGATATATTTATCTATTATTTTTTTAGCAGTTTTTCTCTTGAAAATTTAGGGAGATACACATGGGGAGCTCCCTAATTGCTTTATATAATATATGTTATTTAAAAGTACTGAAGATAGCATGTTTCAGAACAATAATTTTCCTAAATAAGTAAAAGAGATATGCATGTATATTATGAATTTCCTGGGTTAGGAATTGATATTTTTGATGTTGCCTATTCACTTTATATTTCTTTAAATAGAATATACATGCTTGTTTTGGTACAAGTAGTAAAGTGCAGCTGGTTTGACAATCAAACTATTAACATGTAATTATATTTCAAAAAGAAAATTTTAAAAAGGCTTCCAATGTATGTTGTCTTTATTTATTTAGGTGGATTCAAAGATCTCATTGGGCATTGCGGGTATCCTGATAGTGCTAAGTTCAGTTGCATGTTCTTTGGGTATCTTCAGCTATTTTGGAGTCCCTCTAACACTAATAGTTATTGAAGTCATTCCCTTTTTGGTGCTGGCTGTTGGTGTGGACAACATTTTCATTATTGTTCAGACATTTCAGGTATTTTTGTTAATATAATGTATATAATAAGATAACATTTGCATAAGCACAATTTATTGGAATAAATTAATGGTTTGTTTAGCCCAGGGATAGTCAACCTTGGCTCTTTTATGACTCGTGGACTTCAACTCCCAGAATTCCTGAGTCATAAAAGAGCCAAGATTGACTACCCCTGGTTTAGCCTATGATTTTTTCTCTGGCTTGGATAGGAAATACAAGCAAAAATGATAATCTGTCTAGCTCACCCTATTGCCAGTAGCTCTCCCAAGGTTTGGATGGAAGCTTTTTACAACTTATCTAGAAATACTGAAAACTGACCTTTAGACCTTTTTTGAGCCTGCTGATGAACCGTGCCTCAAAGCCTCCGGCCAAGGAGGCAGAACCCTATGGTGGTTCCATTGTAATAAATATAGTTTGGCTTTTTGCAATAATGTGTTAAGAATGATAATACACTAACCTCCTTTTAAATACTATTTGGGTGGCACTGAGTATCTTTCTGGGAAGCAAGGAGAATACTTTGTTTGTGGGCTTTCTGGAAAACTCCATTTGACCTCTTTGGAAAACAATCTGCTCTTCAACATGGTGCAAGAGTGTGCCTACTGACACTTCCCTCATGCCTACAAGCTCTCTTGCATGGAATAGTCGCAAGTGGTATCTATTATGGGAAGAAATATTTAGTGGCCATGATTCATAGCAAGCATGGCAAGTATTTGAAAGGGATGTTTCAAATTTACATATGGTATATATATGTGTATATATATGCAGTTGCTTAATTCTTATAGTTCCAGAAAAAGCATTTTCTCTGTGTATACACAGAGATACAACAAAAAGAAGCCTTTTAGTGAAAAAAACCCCATACATTCCAGGAAAGAAGGGTTTTAATCCTTCCAGAAGGATATCCATGTTGATAAACCTTAGAAAGCATCCCTTTCAAGGGTTCTGTAAAGCCATTAATAACAAGGCTAAAAATGAGGGATTAATTTGGTCTTATTTACTAAAACATTGTGTTGCATTTCATCTAGACAGGAAATAGGATAATTGCTACAGCAGTGAAAACGATGATTGCCTGTTCTCAGAAAGGAAACCAATATTTTCTCTGGGTTAGGTTGGAGAAACTGTGTGGCCAATGATACACTGTTGTTCATTTTGGATTTTTACACAATTTTAAAGAAGAATATTTAGAATTTATGAGAGTTTTTACAGTGTGCGTGCATGCATATGAGTGTTGAATGTAGTTCTAAATGACCATATAGATATAAAATATATTACTGAACTTTTTAAAAAAATGGATAGCCTGGAGCCTTTGCAGGTTGGCAAAAAAGCATATTTCTACTTTTTCTTAACTAAAATTTGTATTATATATCTGACACACAATTTGATTTAATGAGTTAATTATAATTTCAGAGAGATGAACGGCTTCAAGATGAAACCTTAGATAAGCAGATTGGTCGAATTCTTGGAGAGGTGGCTCCTAGCATGTTTCTTTCCTCACTTTCAGAGACAGTGGCTTTTTTCCTAGGTAAGATTTTTTTTAAAAAATTGTACTTAGCATTTTGGAATTAATTATTTTCTCTTACTCCATGACTAGTATTTTAAAAAAGCAGAATAGGTAAAGTCATTATTTTCAAATTCTTGAAAATTAACAGCAGCCCCACAGTGAAGTGAACAGTGGTGTTTTAAAAGGAACAGGTAAAATACATTTGAGTAGAATGCTAAAACTGGTGAAATATAAACTGCCAAATTCTTGATACAATATGGAAACATTATTTTACTTTTGTTATTTATGAACAGCTGTGCTGAATACTACCCATATTTTTACTTTCCACCAAATGTGTTTCTGATACAGCTGGGAAAGGGGATGTATTATGGAATGAAATCATAGAATAGATTTCATTTCTTCAAGTTATTTCTGAATTTAAAATATCTGTTCCGTTAAATGCTGAGATTTTAGAAAGAACCCTTAAGCACATCGTCTGTAAACTGAAACATTTTTTGTCATCCTTGTATGGGAGTCTTGGCATAATATCTTCATGGGAAACCAGGATTTGGCGAAAAATCGCAATGGTAATGCCTACTCTTTTATTGAAGTAGTGCCTGTTATCTTCGTATATTGCTTAGGCACCTGGAAAAAAAACCCACACTATTTTTTCACCAGCAACTTCTCATGAATTGTAGAAATGCACTGATTAGTATTTTCTTTCCTTTTTAATGACAGTATTTTAATTAACTTTTTCAAAAATTGGATTGGTATTTTATGGAAGTGGTACATAAATGTTTGGATATATTGTTTTGTATAGAGTTAGTATGACATGCATCTGTTTATTTTTCTCCTTTAGGGAGCTTGTCTACTATGCCTGCAGTTCGTACATTCTCCCTCTTTGCTGCAGTGGCTGTCTTTATTGATTTCCTTCTGCAGATTACCTGCTTTGTAAGTCTCTTGGGCTTGGATATTAAGCGCCAAGAGGTAAGATCATTATAAACTCTTTTCATATTTGTTTTGGATAAGCATTATTTTAGCTGCACATTCATTTTGGTATTTTATTATTCCAGAATAATCAATGTGATGTCCTGTGCTGTATCAAAGGTCATGAAGAGATCAGTAGTTTCCATCACTCTAAAAGCATGCTGTTTCAGTTTTTCAAAAACATTTATTCTCCGTTTCTTCTTAAAGATTGGATGAGACCAATTATTGTACGTACATTCTCATTGTTGCAGCTAAAGTTCCTTTTGATTTAAAATATCTAAACTAAATAATAATCTAAATGCAATCATGAGATTTTTTTGATGGTATAAATGTATTTAATTTTATGCAGATTTTGTTCTTCTTTCACTGGTTTTCAGAATAGTAAAAATCAGTTCAGTAGTCTGAACAGATTAATGTTAATTTTACTTACATTTACACTGTAAGAGAAACATGTTAAATATTTCTTCTACCCTATTGCTAGTGTACCATGACACTGTTTTAACCTTTAAATTGAAGAGCTACAGTATATTTTATAGCAGCACTGATTTACTCTATAGATTTCAAATATGTAAATCAAAATCTTGAACAGGTTTTAGATAAATGCTGTTTGTGAGACAAAGAAGACTTTACTGTATTTCAGATATCCATATTTGTGGGTGTGTTATCATTCAGCATAGCAGTTGTCAACAAAGTTGAGATTGGCCTGGATCAAAAATTATCAATGCCTGATGTAAGTTTTTCAACTTCTTGTACTGCTACTCTTTTTTTTCCTTAGGAAATACTAAATTTTCCTGAGAATTTTCTGAAAATGACAGCTCCCTATTTGTGCATAAAAGAAATAGATACTAGATTTATATATATGTGTGTATCTATAGAGAGAGGATTGTAGAAATATTTTCTTACTTTATTTTCCTTTCTTTTGTATTCTCTCTCTCTTTTCTCTCTCTCTTAAAATAAGGATTCCTATTTGATAGCCTACTTCAACAATCTTGGCAAATACCTGCATGCAGGTCCTCCAGTATATTTTGTGTTGAAAGAAGGGCATGATTATACAACACCAGATGGGCAAAATATGGTCTGTGGAGGAATGGGATGTGACAACAATTCTCTGATACAACAAGCGTTTCATGCAGCAGAGATTAGCAGCTAGTAGGTATTCATTTTCCTTTTTCCTTAAAGATTTTCTCTTGCAAATAATGTTCTGTTAGAACAGGAACAAACTTTTATTTAGACTCATGATTAACCAGCTTCTTGTGTAAGTCCAATATAGAAACATTAACCAGGTCACACTCTTGATTTATTATTTGTATTTCCTTTTTAATTAAGATATTATGTCCAACGTAGCATCATTTTCCATATCATTCCTGTTCATTTTTAAATCCATTTTCAAATTAGTGTCAGTCTTGACCAATGAAACCTGCTCCTCTTTCACAGCAGCTTTTAAACAGTCTATCTATAGAGGCAGACAGTCTTAAAATTAACGTTTGAGTCCATTGTTCCAAAGTAGTATGTTCAGTATTAAAATATTATGCTTCATTCTGTACTAGTAGGTCAAATTTTGTTCTCCCTTCATCAATCCTTGAACTTTTATTTAAAACTTCTTTCACTAAGGATTGAAGGAAACCCATCTGGTGTTTTCAATCCAAAGGCTTCTAATACAGGTAGACCTCAACTTACAACAGTTCGTTTAGTGACCATTCAAAGTTACAATGGCACTGGAAAAAATGACAAATGACCATTTTTCACACTTATGATTACTGCAGCATCCCGATAGTCACGTGATTTACATTCAGTTGCTTGACATCTGGTTCACATTCTTTTATAATATTTTATTAATTTTCCAATTTTACATTTAAGTATTTAAAAAGCAACGTGGTGGCTGGGTTAATCAATAATTCGATAACAAAATCTTTAGTACAAATCTCAAGTTACAACATCAAATATTTCCTTTTTCCATTAACATTTACTGTTTTGTATTTAAGCTAATACATTTCTTATATCAACTCAGTAAAAACATCATTATTACATTTATCAATAAATTTTAGCTTATACGTATCTTATTTTTTACATTCAATCTTCATAAACAATCCATTTCCTGTTATTAATTTTTTCCCAATTTTTAGTTTCCCATCAATATTCCAATTTAACCTTTAATATTTATAATTTTCAGGCTTTAGGTAGCCAAGATTTCCCTTATCTCAATTCATAACAGAATCTAATATCCAAAATACACATTTTATCTATTTGAATATAATCTTGTTCTATTTCCTAAAAGTTAGCTATTTCCCACCATATTAAATTATCTACTTAATAATACAATATCCCCTTTAATAAATCAAAACCATTATATATATTACCTGGTTAATAAATCAAACATATTCATAATAATATTTTTTCTTTTAGGTCTAATTTTTAAATATTAAACAGATAAAATCCTTATTTTCAACTAATTTCCAAATATTTTAAATCTAATGATCAGAATTCCCCTTATCTCAACTTTTCCCTTTAACCCTCTAATTAATAATATGAAATCCCCTCTAATAAATCAAAACACCAATTTTCTTCAGCCTTATTCTGGCTTTCTTCCTTTACCAACTATGTTAGGTCTTATTTTATCCCAAGCTGAAAGAATGGTTTCATGTATTGCTTTCAACATGGAAAGGATCTTTTCCTGGTCTTCATCCATCTCTTTCACATGTTTATAAACAATCTTTATAGTAGAAATCGTTTGTCAAGCAAGATTTTATAGTTCAAGGTATTTCATCATCTCATATAGTAACCAATATTTCTCAACTAAAGAGATAGGAAGGCAATTCCCCACATACTGTATAACTCTGAAAGTCAGTAAAGGTTCAAGTAGGCCAGTTATGCCGCCCAGCTGTTCTCTTACAGCTGAGTTTCTCACAGGTGGTGCCAAGATCAGAAGAGTCTTATCTAAGGTCTGGGCTTCGAGCCAAGTCTCTTTTAGGAAATAACGTTGTAATACCAAACTTGCCACAAGATGTCACCAATGCCGTTTAAGGTTTTTTAAGTCCAAAATTTTTATAATCCTTTTTCCAATTTTATTTCTTTTTTGTAGATAAAAGCAAAAGTCTCCAATAAAAATAGGAAAAATTTTGGTCCCCACGTATCAGGAACATATAAATCCAATTAGATTAAAGTTGTTCTTTTAGTGCTTTAATTCCCCTGGGTAGTCAGTCGCCGCTATTCTTAGAGGGTAGGATAGAAATTCCCTTCCCTCTCTCCTCACTGGGGGAAAGATACTTCAGGCAGCTTTTACAGGAAAAGAAAGTACTTAGGGTAAAGAGAAAATTGGATCTCACTCAGTTTCATCTGCGTTGCTTTCGAAGTGCTTGGTGGTAAGTTTGACTTCAGCTGTCTGCAGCCTAGTGATGGGCCATATTACTATGGCCGGTCTTTCCTCCGCTGGTTTGGAGGGCTGCCCCAGATCGAGCGGAAGGGCTGCCGCCCTCTCGCAATCAAGCGGGGGTCCCCTCCTTGCTCGTCGCCCCTACAGGGCGACTTTCGACCCTTTCGAAACGTGGAAGATGGAGCTCGCCTTCCAGTGGCCGCACCGACCGCAGTGGCAAACTGGAAGCTGACATCTGGTTCACATTTATGATGGTTGCAGTGTACTGGGGTCATGTGATCATATTTTGCGATCTTCTGACAAGCAAAGTCAATGGGGAAGCCAAGTTCACTTAACAATCTTGTTACTAATTTAACAATTGCAGTGATTCATTTAACAAATTTAGGAAGAAAAATCATAAAATGGGGCAAAATTCACTTAACAAATTTCTCACTTAACAATATAAATTCTGGGCTCAATTGTGGTTGTAATTCGAGGACTATCTGTAGTTTAAAAGCAAGTTAACAAGCACTTTCCAAAACTGATTACAAAAGAAATTATGTAAACCCAGTGTCCTTTTGAAGGTGTTGACTGTGGTTTGAGCATCTCTCACTTCCCAGAGCTTTAAACCCACTGGAGACTGTTGTCTTGTAGTCTCCTTGCAGGAAGCAAAAATCTGGAGTACTTGTCGATGATTTCAAGTCTTCTCTTGTTCAGAGAGGAATAACAAATACCTGGTCTATTCACCAACTCTTCATTCCACCATCATCAACTCTGCTTTTAGCAGAGCCATCTTCAGTTTGCTTCCCTAGAAGTCCAAAATGCAAAACATTTCTGTATTGGATTGGAAGAACAATTTCTAATGCAGGTCTCCCTCCTCTCCAAAATACAGGTATTCCTCAATATATAACCACAATTGAGCCCAAAATTTCTGTGCTAAGTGAAATATTTGTTAAGTGAATTTTGCCCCATTTTATGACCTTTCTTTCCACAGTTGTTAAATGAATCACTGCAACTGTAAGCAACATGGTTGTTAAGCAAATCTGGCTTATTGACTTTGCTTGTCAGAAGTTCGCAAAAGGGGATCACATGACCCTGGGACACTGCAGCTGTCATAAATATGAGTCAGTTGCCAAGCCCCTGAATTTTGATCACATGACCATGAGGATGCTGCAATGGTGGTAAGTCACTTTTGAAAAACATTCATCAGTCACTTTTTCCAGTGCCAGTGTAAATTTGAACAACCTGTTATAAGTCAAGGGCTACCTATATATTTTTAAAACTTATGGTATATGCAGTTTGTATAGAATGTACCTGAAAATGACAAACGACGGTACCGTTTTCATATTTTAGTACAAGAATTGGCTATGCACCTTCTTCCTGGATTGATGACTACTTTGACTGGATCAAGCCCCAGTCTTCCTGTTGCAGAACGTATAACACCACTGGAGCATTCTGCAATGCTTCAGGTACCACTGAATTTCAATGCTTAATGAAGTATTAAATCTGAAGCAAATCAGTTTTACATGAATGAAGACAAATGTTAATTTAATGAATATTTTCCAATAACATTTATACAGTTGTCAATCCATCATGTGTGCGCTGTCGGCCACTGACTAAAGAAGGAAAACAGAGACCTGAGGGTGAAGATTTCATGAAATTTCTCCCTATGTTCCTCTCGGATAATCCTAATCCAAAATGTGGCAAAGGGTATGTTTGGAAGGACATTGAGTCATAAAATACCTGGCTTTCTTTGTCTGTATAATAATGCTCACAGCACAAGAAATGCAAAATAAAGCTGAACTTTTAATTTTAAATTTGGATAGGCAAATATTGCTTAATAAATATAATTTCATCTTAGCATTGTTATTGCCATAATTGAAACACAGCAATTGAAGGATATAAGTTCCATGTAGAAGGAACCGAAGCAATTGAAAGGGAAGATAAATACACATTTGTCTGAATTATTATAGGATTTCCTGCCTGAATGGGGTTGGATTAGAAGATCTCCAAGGTCCTTTCCACTCTGTTAGTCTACTATTCTGTTAAAATAAATCAAGAACTTTCAAAATGGCATGAAGTAATGCATAATGAAATTATTATGTTATTTATGTTCAAATTTGTACTTTAAACTTAAAATAAAAACGATTGGGGGCTTTAATAGCCAGAGAAGCTAGTGGGAAAAGGAGCTCAACATTTGTGGGAGTTCCAAAAAAAAGGAAACAGTAAAAATACAGTTGCGTACAATTGTGGAAAATAGCAGAAGTCAATGCATCCATACTAAATGTTTAGTGAAGAAATGGACATATATTGTGAGTTGAAAACCCAGAAAGAATACATATAGATAGGCTAGATTTGAACCCTTACATCAGAAAATCTAAAACTCAGAGTAAGCTGAAACTCTTTGTTAATTTCAAATAACAATAAAAGAGCTCCTCAGATACATTCAAAATAAAAAGAATCAGCAAAGTAGCTGACTATGAAGAAGGGAAAATACAAATAAAGTGAAAAGGTGAAGCTAGCCAATTTTATTTTTCTCTGAAAAGAGAATGTTCACTTAATTGTAAAGTGGAATGCACAGGAACAGTACTACAGTTTAAGCTTCATAACAACATAGTCAGGGATTATGCACTGTTCTTGTATGGGGTGAAACCTCTAGAACCAGATTAATTTTTACCTTATTGGTACCAAATGAAATAGTTAATGGTTTGGTCAAAACAATATAAATTGCCTGAAACAATTTAGAGATCAGAACAGATGAAATGCTACAGTTCATACTTTTGGATAAATGGTCCTATTTTCAGAAAAAATATGATCTAAGAAACTATAGACCAGGGCTTTTCAACCTTTTCACCCATTGTACCACTTTTAGGATATGGCAATATCCGAATACCACCAGTCGCCTAGCAAGGTGTCAAAAACATGATGACCAAAAAAAAAAAGGAAAAAAGTGATAAAGTACAGGTAGTCTTCGACTTACAACAGTTCGCTTAGTGACTGTTTGAAGTTACAACGGCACTGAAAAAAGTGCCCCCCAAGGCACAGCCGAGCAAAACACCTGCCTGCCCGCCCAGCGGCGCTCTCATTCCCTTCCCCCGCTACTACTATTCTAGGATGGTCGCGTATCACCTGCCAGGTGCCAATGTACCACAGGTGGTGCCCGTACCACTGGTTGAAAAGCCCTGCTATAGACTATTTAGTCTGATTCAATGTGAAAAAATGTAGAATACATAATCAAATGATAAATCACGATGCATTAAATCTATTATGATTTTCATCAACCCATTTGATATGCAGTCCCATGTTCATTGTTAGATTTATTCCCTGAATACATCCATGCTGCAAATCAGCATTCTATTGCTTTGTATTGTGTACTTTTAGTAAGTATTGAACTGTAGCATCTCCTAATAAGATAATAAACTGAAATGCCTAGTTAGTTGGTTGATTTGAAAGACCTCAGCAGCTTTTTGGATGTATGCCAACTGTACTACTCTCTTTTTTCAGAGGACATGCTGCATACAGTTCTGCAGTCACCTTTACACACAACTCTTCTGAAATTGGAGCCACTTACTTCATGACTTACCATACGGTGCTAAAAACCTCAGCAGACTTTATTGATGCATTGAAAAAAGCACGGATTGTAGCAAACAATATTACTGAAGCCATGGTCCACAAAGAAAAAAATGCTGAAGTTTTTCCTTACAGGTACAGTAATTCCTTTATGGGCAGAAAATTCTCCCACATCGTAGAATTAGATTATGCAATATATGCCACTAGAACACAATCCTTGAATGGTGCCCCTCTTCTTCAGAAGTTGCCATTAAATTGTAAAGGGGGAATTTTTTAAATACATGGGAAGAAACTATAATAGATTGTAAAAATTAGCTGTTAGCTAATGTATTTCATTTAATCAAAATTACATTTCGTTCTTGCCTTTTCTACTTCTTTGTTCTGGACCACTTTTTTTTCTGTCTGTGGGTGATCCTCCTAAGTCACTCAAAGTCAAAGCCTAGTGCAAATTTTTATTATTATGAAGTAATGGTGATAGTGTTCCAATTTTTTTTCTGTGCAACATATGTATTTTTTAAAACAGGAAAATATTAATAAGCCTGTGCAGAGACAGAACAGTTTACAAATAATTAAAGCAATAATATTAATTTAGAATTATATTCAAAGTGTTCCACTTTGTTCTGATTAATTCCTAAATGCTTGATTGACTGATGTTTTATGGCTTCAGTTTATAAATCTAAAATCACAAATGAAAACAATCTTAAAGACTACCTAGTTTTTGTCAATCAGTCTTTAATCTGTAAATGAAGTATGTAATTTTTAGTATTTGTCTTTCTTCCTAAAATAATATTTTTTTTGGTCACCATTACTGGTGGAGAAACATCATTTTTGGTGCTTTTAGTGGAAAAAACAAAAATGATCAAAGGAACAAAATAAACAAAATTGTTGTTTTTACTGCCATCATCAGCAGACATTAAGTAATTTTAATCTAGAGAAAGCTATAATGCTGCAAAAAGTGGAAGGGAAGAGGACAGCAAGCAGCAAGGTGGATAAACTAAGTTACAGCAACAATGGGTATGAGTTGGAAGAGCTGAAGAACCATGTTAGGAACAGATCATCATGGAGAAAATCTATGTGCTTGTTAGGAGTCAACAATGACTTGATAGCATGTAATCATCATAATCAATTTCTAAAAATGCCCAGTTAAGGGCACATAAATACACTATGTTTTAGAACGCATCAGGACCTAATCTTATGAATTTATTCAGTGTTGCTGTAAATAGATACTCAAGATGTGTACAAATTCTTCCAGGTCAAATGACACACATTAAGAATTCTGCCAGAGGCTGCATTCCAGAAATGAGTTGGGCTGTACAAAACACTTGGTGGGAACAGTATGTTCAAAGCCATGAAAATTCAACAATACAGGAAGAAAGCAGAAAGATAAAGGGTTGTTGAACAACACGGTGATTTCTTCTCTCTCAAAGAGATCAGAGTGATCTCTCCTTACAAGCCCTCCATTTTGGTTGAAACTGGCTAGAACTACTGATTGTCCTTTTTGCATATGCATGCATCTTCAAATCAGTTTTTGACTCCTGGCAAGGTTCTTCAGAAGTGGTTTGCCATTGCTCCCTTTCTAGGGCTTTGTGCCTAAGACAGGATTAGAATTCAGTCTCCTGGTTTCTAGCTTGGTGCCTTAACTAGCTTTCATAATGATAGTCTAAAATGGGTATGTATTTAGCTACAAATACCTGTACAATGGTACTTTGTGCCCTTTTGTTCTTTTTTAAAAAATAAAGTTACATTTCAAATACATGTTTGCATTACAGAAGCCTATGTTTAGGTTTGAAAAATTGGAATACAACATTGTGATTAAGGCTGGACAAATGTATTAGATTCATTATTGCTTTCAATTTTTGAAAAAAGTAGAAAGTGACTTTTTTTAGAAGCTAGGTGGTAGAAAACTATAGTTTGTAAATTTGTTAACTTTACTTATCTTTCTCTTTGTAGCTTGTTCTATGTTTTTTATGAACAATATTTAACAATTGTGAATGACACCATCTTTAATCTTGGCATTTCCCTTGGATCAATATTCATAGTAACTATGGTGCTGCTTGGTTTTGAAATATGGGCTGCCATTGTTGTTTCCATCACTATTGCTATGATACTGGTCAACATGTTTGGAGTGATGTGGCTCTGGGGTATCACCTTAAATGCAGTTTCCTTAGTAAACCTTGTCATGGTAAGTTTACCTGCACTTTAATTTTAGTCTGTTTACAAAGCTTTGGTGCAAAACAAATGCTACTTAGATTCTGTACAATTTATAGCCTTAAAGATGGATTTAAAGGCTCAAAAGAATACATGCTGTACTTGACACGCTTACTTCATTCCTTGTAAAATGAAGTGTTGGCCTTTTTGTTTCCATTACGGTACCAAAACCTTGGCTTTTTGGAATACAATGACAAGATTTGTCCTAGACCTGGTTTCCATACTTCAGTGATTTAGCCAGATAACGTTGTGCATAGCTGCATCTATTACCAATGCCCCAACAAAAAATGTATCAAATAAATAAAATTAATAATTGATTCTGTAAATTGTTTTGAATTTTAAACCTAGAAAATGTTTGCTGCTTTTGCATCTCTACCAATTTGGTATTGAAAATTTGAAAAGAAAAAAAAATGACAGAATTGCCCACATTTTACTCTACAACACATGCCGATCAATCATCCCCCTTATTCACAGAAAATGTTCTTTCCCAATAACTCTTTTTAAGGATTTTTAACTTTTGGGAATCAAGATTTGATATCTCTTTACCAATAATGCATCTTTATTTGTGACTGCCTAATAGTTGACTTAATATGTGCTATGCTTAGAATAATTGATTTAAACTAATATTTAGAGGTAACACAACATTCAATTATACAGTTATTAAAAAATCTAGATATCTCAGTTAAAATGCCAGTTTTTTGAAATGTAAAAAGTCAGATCTCCCTTGGCACTCAAAATGGTGAAAAAGGAAGAAAAAGGCAGAAGAAAGAAAAAATCACATGAAGATAAATTACTTCACTTACATCTCAAACACCTGGCATTTTAATAGCAGTGTCTACTTTTTTATATCCACTGTTAACTATTGTGATATTTTAAAACCCATCTTCATATCTTGATTATTTCTAAACTATGGATTTTTCTACAAAGAATGCCTATCTGCTGATAACTTCTAGAAGCTGCTAAAGAGGCATTTGGTATATAATTTGACTTGCTGCATTTATTGTTGCATTCAATTTGTTATAGCAGATTTATTTTCTGCTTATTCCCTTTTTATGTTATTTTGCATATAACAATTTTTAACTATAAGTATTTAATTGCCATTTATTTGAATCCCTTATGCTTTATCAAACAGTAGAATATCCTAATATCTACATTATCTCCTTTGCAGAGTTGTGGCATCTCTGTTGAGTTTTGTAGCCATGTGACAAGAGCATTCACAATTAGTACAAAAGCAACAAGATTAGAGCGTGCTGAGGAAGCACTATCCCAAATGGGGAGCTGTGTAAGTAGTATTTTGTATCCTGTTTGTCAGGGGCAATAGAAACCACAGGAATCGGGCCCAATTGTCTTAACAACTCATGGCCCGTATACAACCAATGTGTCAGCATATAGATGCAATCTACACCGTGCATCTGTGTAGTGCAAAGTTCATCTCTTCCTGTAGTTTGAAATTATAACTAAAAGTTTTGGGTAGATAACCATTTTAACCCGAAGGACTACAGATCAAGTACTGTCCATATGCACCAGACTTCATGTGCATATACCATTCCATTGCTTGTCTCCTCCTTTCCTATTGAACCTTGGCAAAATTGCAATGGAGAGGAAAGATGAGGTACCCTGCTTAAAAAACATTCATCCCAGTTGGAGATCATTCTTTTTTTTTTCTTGTGTAAGAACAGTCATCTAGAGCAGGGCTTTTCAACCTTTTCACCCATTGTACCACTTTTAGGATATGGCAACATCCAAGTACCACCAGTCGCCTAGCAAGGTGTCAAAAACTTGATGACCCCCCCCCCAAAAAGGAAAAAAGTGATAAAGTACAGGTAGTCCTCAACTTACAACAGTTTGCTTAGTGACTGTTCGAAGTTACAATGGTACTGAAAAAAGTGCCCCCCAAGCCACAGCCAAGCAAGACACCTGCCTGCCCACCCGGCGGCGCTCTTCCTCCTGTCCGAGGTTTCCATTGTTGTGAGCATTTCTGTTGAGGATTGGCAGCAGGGGTGGGGTGGGGGGTGTTTGGTTTTTATTCCCCGTCTGCTGGGTGGTTGCAGCAGGTTTTGGTCACTTCACATGACCCTGGGACACTGTGACCATCATAAATATGAATCAGTTGCCAAGCATCTGAATGTAAATCACAAGACCCTGGAGATGCTACAACATTCCAGCTGATTGGTGCTTCTTCAGGGCTCAGCAGAAACACCAGGATCAGCGCTGAGTTCCAGCTGGAGCCTGGTGCTGATCCTGGCGCTTCCACTGAGGCGATAGCCTGAAGAAGCGCCGATCAGCTGGAAAGTGGCACTGATCCTGGCGCTTCCGCTGAGCCCTGACAGCCCTGCAGCTCCAGCCATCTCTCGCTCAGACTTGTGCGGTGTTGCCATCGGTTCAGCTCATTCCCTTCCCCCGCTACTTTTATAGGATGGTCGCGTACCACCTGCCAGGTGCCAATGTACTACAGGTGGTACCCGTACCACTGGTTGAAAAGCCCTGATCTAGAGTAGTAACACTGGGAAAATGAAGAAAACAATGAGCTATTACGTAACTTAGTGCAGATTGTACATTTTTATTGCAAAACCCAATGAACTGGTACTTACTAACCTGACTTGTTGATGAGAGTAGAAGCTTGTTTGCTAGCCATGCAGGAGGCAGGATGCTGATACATTGTTGCTATTGATGCCAATAATAAAAATAACATAAAAATAAAACAATTCTGACCTGTTGGGAATAGGTATGTTGTCTATAACAGGACAATGCTAGATTTGTTACTTTTTTTTTTTAATTTCAATAGGTTTTCAGTGGTATTACACTTACAAAATTTGGAGGAATAGTGGTGCTTGCTTTTTCCAAATCTCAGATTTTCCAGGTCTTCTACTTCAGGATGTATTTAGCCATGGTGCTACTTGGAGCAACCCATGGTCTAATATTTCTTCCTGTCCTACTTAGCTACATAGGTAAGTCAAAATTGAATTTGATTCAGATATAGTAACCTAGATGCCGCAGAGGCCACATTTAACATTGTGATGTATTTATTTAACATAATAAATAAACTGGTTCAGCAAAGCAGACCACCTGGGCATGCACAAACCCACTATTTTTAATGATACTGAAAGAAAGATTTGGTTTCTCATGGTAAGGCATAATAGGTATTGTTTTTGTTTTTTGGGGGGGAGGGTTAGCTTATTGTCATGCCACAATGGCATACCAAAAAATCCCTAGCATAGCGTTTTTTGAAATATGTCTGAATTAACAAATGTATTAATTTTTAACTTAGTTTAAAGTAAGCCGTGTTCATATAATTATTTCTGAAGTTGGAGGACTAGTTAGTTAATATTTTGAGAAAGTAAAGTTTAAGCAGGATCAAAATGTGCAAATTTCTTGCTATAGAAGGAAAAACTAGCCTGTTGTGGCAGGATTTATGCATCATGCTAGATTAATGTTTTTGGCTTGTATTTGTGCCTGTATGTAAACCATGTCTTAACATGTGCACAGTACCTTATTCTATAAACTATGGCATTGTGCTATTTTGCTTTGTGGACTGCTGCGGTGGCGGGGGAGAGGGGATGATTCCGCGCAAGCAGGTGAGCACACTCACACATGCAGCTCCATTTGCACGAGTGGCGGGTGTATGCACCTGCCGCTTGCTCAAATGGAGCTTCGCACATGAGTACACATGGCTGTAGCTCACACAAGTGGATCTGTGCACATAAGCACACTTGCCTACTGCTTGTGTGGCCTGATTCTGAACGGGCCGCAGCCCAGTACCAGCCACGGGGATTGGGACCCCTGTATAAATGAACCCAGCCCATATTCTGCTAAACTGTGGTTTGTGGTATCAACTTCAAATTTGACCAGTAGGAATAGAAACGATTTTAACTGTAATCATTATGTTAAAATGACTTAAAATTTTTACTTGATTTGTATGTAAGATGCTCCAACATATTATAGTCATGTTTGTTGTTCCATCTTTTTGCATCACAAGTGCTCTTCTGTGAAACATGTTTCATAATCTAGCATTACTGAACTAATAAATATAGAAAGAAAATCAACATTTTTATTTTTCTTCTATAGGACCCTCAATAAATAAAGCTAAAGCTCGTGCAGCACAAGAAAGGAACAAAGGTACAGAAAGAGAAAAACTACTGTTCTTCTAGCCATTTTAAACAAAGTGGTCAGTGGACTCTGAATTCTGGCTGAAGACTTATAAATTGTAGCAATTTTCTATGATTACCTCACCTGTAAAATGGTACTGGGATTAATTTTCTGCATAACTGGAAGAAAAACAGTAATTCTGAACAGTTTGGATTCAGGAAGAATTATATCAACATCAGTATTTATCAGTATTACTTAAACTAGAAACATTAATGAGAAATAATAATTTATTCTAGTTTTTGTTCCTGAAAAGGAAAGTGATTTGCAATAAAAATAGATTCCTGGTAACACTTAAAAAGTGATAGGTATGAGATTAGATTGCTGAACCACTGACAATTTTTTAATGCAAGACAATGCAATTTTTGGCTTTATTTTTAGAAGAAAAATAAGCCACCGGTCAAACTGTTGTAATATTTTTAATATTTGCCAAAGGGTCTGTATATATACTTTATTATAAAATAGATCTTTTGTAGCTCAAAAGTAAAAGTACATAAATGTAATAAATTAACTTTATACATCCTTAGTCTGGAACAATTTTACTATGTCAGAAAGTGGCAGGTTTCATTAATGCTTGGTCTCCAAAAACCTGCTTGAAAAATGTGACATGCTCTTCACAGTGTTCTCCTACAAGAAAAGGACAGAAAATGTAATCAGTGTTATTTTTGACATCTTGAGGAATCACCCTTGAGTATATTCTCAATATTTTTTTAAAAAAAATCAACCTTAGGGAGCTACCTCTGCTTCACTCTCTTTACACTACACATGCCCCAAATTTTGAAACTGGGAAGCTGGATCACAAAATAATTGTATAAAAACAGGAACCAAATGGGTAAAGTAGATGCATATAGGCTACAATACATTGTATACATAGCTTATGCTATGACTCTTTTTATAAAAATACTAGGAAAAGTAGATTTTATGCATAATCAAGAACATTGAGGGGGAAAAAGTTGCGGATTATCTTTAAGGTACTTTCCACAGAATTAAATATGATGTTTTTTCTTATGTAAGTTTAACAATTATAATTTGATTTGATATATTTATTTTGTTTTTGAAAACTATTGATAGCTAAAGCTATTATTGAGAAATGCACGAAGGCCCCTGGTAGTGTGGAACTGCATGCATGAGGGAGCATTAATAATCGTTTGCTGATTTAGAAATGGGAGTATGGGGATATTTTTCCTGCAAAAAAAACTTGAACAAAAAAAAGACAAGGATTTTGATTACAGGGAGATGAAGTGCTACTAAATAACTAGACACATTCTTCTAGTCCTATCAAATTCATTACTGGGTGGTAATTAATAAGAATGACAAAGCACCTTTTAGTTTAAATAAAGGTAAGTTCTAAATGTCTACTTTTAAGTCCACAAGACTTACAGCTCTTACAATGTTGTAGCAGGCTATCTTCAACTGACCTATTAACCCCACTGTTAAAATATAATATAATTATAATTCCATACCATCTAGCTGCATTCAAGTCAACATTCAAATAGTGTAAAACTATTTTTTCTTCCAATTAAGGATCATGCATATTTTTACAGATGTTGATACTGCATCACAATGTTCCAGCTGTTTTAGTAACTGTTATCTTTCTCCTAAGCTTCAGAAGGTCCCATTTGTCATAACTGTTTTCAATATACAAAATTGTGCCTACAGTGCCTTCAGAAATTAAATTTCATTTAAGGAAAAAACAATAGTAGTGGCCTTCGTTTCATTTTCTTTTCCTTCTCTGGAGGGGTCCTGGTTTCTTTTGTAACATTTAAAAACAAAAACCCATTATCTAATGCATCTTTTGATCAATGTTGAGCAGGAGTGATAAAGTTCATGCTCCAACAAGTCTCTGAAAGTTTATATATGAATTACTTACCAAAAAATTATACCAATTTGGTAAAATTTACTAATCTATCCTTGGAGTAGCTTTTTATCTTTAAACATTTTAATTTTGCAGGACTGTACAGTTGTTTAAAAAACCACTACCTCTCTCTATTGATGAAAGATTAGGAAGTTAGTGAGAGCCTGTTGCAATTAAAAATAATAGAGCTTTATGTTTGAAACAATTTAACAGGCAGGATTATTAGCTCTGAACTTCGAATATTATAAAAATAAAAAGAGGACCCAACTTTCTTTATATGCCTATCAAATTGCTGTGTACCTGGAGTGAAGCTAGGGTTTCCACGTATTCTCTGATTTCTCTGCTCAAAAAACCTGAATATGGTATAGAAGAGCATCTCATCTTCAGTTTGCTTTGCTGCATCAAGGAATTTACGAGCAGAAATGCTGTCATGTCCACCAATTCCTCTGAGAAATCTCAAGGCAGCTAGTACTTGATGTTTAGACAACAAAACTTCTACTATTTCATCATTTGCTGTACACAGTCTCTGAAAGCACAAATGATGACAGTAAGTGGCTGCTGACCATACATAAGACTTCTTTCCCATGGGCTTTCCTTGCTTTATTTACTACAGTTATCAGTAACTTTATTGTTGCAACCATAAATTACAACATGTAGCATGCTATAAAATATAATAAAATAATAATTTCAAATAGAGTTGTTTTAAAAAGAGATGAACAGCAAATACATGTAATAAATAGAAATAAAAAAAGCATTGAATGTAAAAAGGTTACAGCAAAGTAAAGCTACAACTAAGAACCTAAGTATTTCTAAGTTTAAATGAGAGCAGAGCAAAAGTAGCAGCTTGATTGCTGCAGTTGGAAATAAGATGGTTCAATTTTTTGAGGCTTCAGCCTTTCAGTTTACCTATTATCAATAATTTGGCCCTGATCTCATTGTAAATGGGGCAGTGGAGGACATAATGGATAACATTCTTCACTTGACAACACCACAAGGACAGAAAATTGTTCAATAGAGAGCATACAAAATGACGTATGTGGATCACATGATCTGCAGGTGAAGGGATAGTAAAGCCCGTCTCAGCAATGCACTGGTTGCATTAACTAAATACTAGGAGGAGATGCTATGTTTTTTATGAATGTACTAAATGAAAATGGATGTTTGTCCTTCAATGGCATCTTTATTGGCATTCCTTTCTTTAATATTTTCTGTTTCAAGAGCCAGGTTCTCCCAAAGGTGGTAGGGAATACAGTGATAGGATATGTGACAAAAATTTGGTCCATTGATTCCCAAATATGTAATGGAAAAAACAGTTTGATAAGATAGAATCTTTGAAGGCTTTTTAATTTCTTAGAGTGCCCCAGCAATGCACGACATATTTGAATGGAGGTGGAAGGTAGCCTTACCTCTATTTTTAAATAGGCAATGAGGTTGCCCTGGGGGAAGCCCAAAATATTCCTTATGAAGTTCTCTGGATTAATTCCAACTGGGCAATTAGTAAATTTTACCTCTACCATAATTACCCATAATCAAAGAAAGAAAATGGCACATTTACACTTCCTCTGTCTACTTACCTTTAACATATCCAGGGAGAGTTGATGTGCTGGTGGGTAAATACTTTCAAGAGACAACAATAAGCAAGCCTAAAATAAGAAATAAATCAGTTATCTAGTATTTCACAATTTACTCTTAAACTAAAAGCAGCTTAGGAAATCATTCTTGCTCAGCAACAAAGCATATTAGGGCACAGTAGAAGATGATGTGTTGATGTCATTATTTTTCAACCTCTCTATGGTGCAATGACATGATCTGGGGCTAAACAGGATAATCCTACACATTGCTGAGATTTCTGAGAAGGGATACAGGCAAAAATGGAAGCAATAAAAAGATTATGCAAGGTTACTCACCAAAGGCTTTGAATCACTGAGAACATGGTACTGTAGAAACTGATGAAGCATGTAGAATAAATTGTGCTGAACAAGGGTTTTGATTACCAATTCATAAAGAAAATGCTAAGAAGACAAGAAAACGGGGAAATTTCAATACTGAAACTATTCATAACTCAGCAAATGTATAAACATTTAGCTAAACCTCAATTTGAAAGAAAAATATAGTAGAAAGAGCATTTGAATGAAGTAGATCCAAAATAAATTAGTCTTTTTACTGAAATGCATTTGCATGTGTATTACACTTTTATGAGCAGTAAAATGTTATGATATCCAAAACTTCAAATTTGAAATGGGCAGTTCCAACAACTGAAGTTAGCTGAATAAATACATGCATAAATAAATACATAAATAAAATTTTAGAAAACTCCTGAATTACAATACATAAATAAAAACTTGTTTCATTTCCATTATCTATTGGCATGAAAGCAACATAGACATTTTATATAGCTACTCTCCTACCTGTACAATTAGATAAACATTGCTTATGCTTGCAGAATTGTACACATATGAAGAACTGGTGGCAAAGGATGAGGAAGTGTGTATTTCACTTATGCAAAAGTGGAAGTTTTAAATTTAATGACTGCCAAGAGTTATTTGAGGCAAAACCTATATGCATTAGGACTCACAGCTGAAAGACCAATTAAAAGTTATTTGCATTCCTTAAATTTTCACATAGTTCAGAAATTGTTCCTTGGTAGAAAATACAATCTACATTAAGCCTGATTCCATTCCTCAGTATATCCCCATGTATTCTTACACTATGTCAATTATTTGTATTCATTTCAATAATTTCAGGCTTAAGTTTTGGAATGGGCACAATCTTGGCCATCTTAAGAAATGACTGGTCCTCTGGGAATGAATTAGAAAGAGCAACCGTCTTGGTTCATGCCTAGATCACTTTGGGGCTTTCAATACTACCATACCTTTTTCTTCTGAATTTGTTGGCCTTAGAAACTACAGAACTGAAGTTCTTCCAATGCTTGCTGGATGAGCAATGTTAGATTGTCAGATTTCTGTTCCATCTCATCCTACACATACTTCAACATGTACAGGAAACGGTGTCTATTCAGAGGTTTGAGCCAACATATTATCAATATGAGAGGAATTCTCAGCAGGTGGATTTCTATTGTTTCCACAGAGGTTACAGCATTCTGAAACCATTGTCTGGAAATGGTTGGGAGTGAATGAACTAAATTCAGGTAATTTGGATACATTATGATTATATAAATAGATAGTAAAATACCTCTGATATGCAACAGATTGCGCTCTTCTTTGTAGCATCAAATGGGAGAATTCTCCTGGAGTTTGACATTAACAGATAAACCTCAAATAGCCTGGTGTAACCTTTTAGTATTTAGGTTGACAATCACCTCTCTGTTCTCTCTCATGCAGGGATCTTTGTACAGCTGCCTTTTGAAGAGTTTTCAAGGTTTCAACTAATACTGAACATATTGGATAGCTTAAAAAGTAAAAAAAAAAAACTTAGCAAAAGCTATTTCAAATTATGACACTTTCAAGTACTTACCTGAACAGCTATCTGGAACTGGTTGAGTGAGCGAATATACTCCATTACAACAGCAATAGTGAACTTGTGGGGGGCCTCCTTATTAGAAAAGAATTGGAAAAATATCTTTGAAAAATAAGTTTACAGAATTTGGATTTGAGTTGCATTTAAATAATGATTTGGTGCTATTCAGAATTCAAATTTGCTTTAGCAAATTAGCTAGCTTATTTCAAAACTTTTAATCATGTCAACTATGGTAATATGAACAGTGACGTAATTAAAGCAGAATTCTCCTATTAACTGACCTTTTTTTCTGTAAAGATTGATAGAACATGAGTATACATGTCTGACTGATCAATAACTGCCTGTGTACGGACTGGGCGCTTTGGTGGTGGATTGCCTCTGCTCTGTCCAGTTTCTAATGCCTGCAAAAGAAGTATAGAACATTTTATTAAATCATGCACTTTAGCTGAAAGAGATCATTAAATAATAGATTTAAAAGTAATTTTGTACCTAAGGTTTAGAATATTGTTAAACCAGTATAGATAAGTAAGAGTTGTGACCAAAAATATATACTGGTACTTCAAAGTGTTTTATTACATCATTATTAAAAATGTAATACATTCTGAAGTGCTTTTGCAATAATGAGACTTGCTATTAAACAGTTAATGCTTTGGGACACTGCAACTGAATGATAATAGTATAGCAAAGTATATTACTTTGACAACAAAGGGTGATGTAATCAGTTCCAGCAGGGGTTTGTGAGGATGCTACTGGCATATATTATTACAATGCAAGAGAATTTGCTTCATAATCATCCTTGTATAATATAGCTTTCTTTCACCTTAAACAGTGACATTTTTTAATGATAACAGAGCAGCCACTGTGTAGAGGATGATAACCAGTAACAACAGATCAGTGGATTGTACCTGCCACATCCAAGAAAAAAAATATTTAAAAAGGCTCCTCTATGTGGACACCACTGACACTTTCACATTGGTAATAATATAGTGATCTAATTTTAAAAAGCTAGATCAATACCATATTTATGATAAAAGGGAATTCGTGCTAATCAAAGAATATGTATAAGATAGTGTTCACAACTTGCCGTAGTAAAAGCCTGTTCTGCTTCTAAGTATTTCTTATATTCGTGATTGAGCTTGTCAAAAACAGTGGCAATTACACTCAACGAGCCTCCTTCTGGTTCATTTAACACTGCAATAGAACACACAAGGGACATGTAAAACAGGCATGTCAAACTCATGGCGTCACGTGACGTCGCGCAATGTATCGCGACCTTTCCCCCATTGCTGGCAATGGGGTGGGCGCGGTTTTGGTGTAACGCATCCGGCCTGCGGGCCGGCAGTTTGACATAAAATAAGGAAAGTCACAGAATGTAGCAATAGCAGAATGCAAACTTGATACCATGATAATATTTGCAGATAGGTTTTTATTCAAATTGCATATGGCATATTATTTCATATCCCCCAAAATACTCTTAGCAAATATTATACTATACTACAAAGTATACTATTCTCAGGGCTTTTTTTCTCATAGAACGCCCAGAACGGAGTTCCGGCACCTTTTTTGGATGGAACCTTGTAGGGTAGGCGAGGTGGGTTGTATGACGTGTGTGAGTTCCGGCACCTTTTTTTTTTTTTTTAGAAAAAAAGCACTGACTATTCTAATTACTAACAGAATACTATACTTTGTACAGAAACATTATAGTATGTCAGAGGGCTTTTTAAAAAATGTCACTGAAATTTTTGATTCACAGTAGCTTCCTCAAATTGAAGCAGAAGCTTACTTTGTGAACACACAGAAAGAATAACCATCTTGCAGTCTTTTCGTTGCAGAAGGAAGTCCATTAGCTTTCCCTTGTCTGGCAAAAGATTTACTGTAGGTTCAAGTTTCATTTGCAGATTCCAGAGATAACCTACAGTAAAAAAAGAAGAGTACATTCCTGTCATAACTGATCTACTGTACCACAATAAGCTTCACTTCAAGAGAGAGAGATTTAACGGAGTGAGGTTTCATAGGAAATTAAGTATTTCACCTGAATTCTTTTATCACCACATTCTGATAATAAGCAACACTGTGTTCTGCAAACACTTTGGATTTCAACTCCTATCAATTCTATCTGGCATAGCCAATAGCAAAGAAAGGGATTATCAAAGCTATGGTCTGAAATATAACATTATTTAACATCAGGTATTTAATTAGTATATTTTATGCAGCAGCGTATTTAATACTTCATAATATAAACCCACAATCATTCCAGTGCTCTGATTGAAAATGAATGTTGAAAGTTTCATACCTTCACTTGCGCTAATGATAATATCAGGCTGAAAGACAATCCAGGATGATGAATCTAAATGTTAAGCAAAATTCTTACCAACTTGCAATGGGTTTTGCCTCAGTAAAAGTTTACAATGTTTATGCAACCAGCCACTTTGAGTAACAGCTCAAAGAGGCACACAACTTTAAGCACATGATGGCCCCCAGCGAAATATCTGTCAAACGTTTGTATGCCAAAGAAGCAGTAAGATATGGTTTAAGGGTCTGCTTTTTAAAAGGAACGAAAACAATTCATCAAGTGTTAAATTTCTCAAATACATAGAAGTCATTACCTGGAAAGAAGCTACTAGTGCCAAAGCCTCTTAGAAAAACATTGAAAATGAAAAATTACATATAAACTTAATTTGCAAAGTTTTACTCATCAGTATGCTTCTGGGAGCAGTTCAAAGAGTTAACAAGGACCTAGTAAATTAGTCTTCACTCCTCTTTATTTTTGAAAACGAATCACACTAAATGCAAATAAATTTCAAAATAAAGCTCAATAGGATTTTACAGGGTGCAAAACTACACAATACGCTCTCACTGTAATAGATTGGTGGGAAGGGTGTATCCATTAAAGCAGAACATCTGTTAAATCTGAACAGAATTACAAGCATCCGTGCTATGTGCATTTTAAAATACTGCATCTTAAATGACAATCCAATGCAAAAAGTACATTTTGTTATATCTAAACTCTACCATTCAGGACAGCACTGTGAATTATTTCTGTATTATTTATTTCTACTCCTCTCAAAAATAAAAAAGCTTCATATTAATCACAGATACTCACTTGTGCTCCTTTCAGATATTAAAAAAAATATGTTGCCACAGAACAAATAAGATGTATGCTTTTTATTTCAAGGATACAGAGTTTACAGGGAACTGGAAACTGATTTGTTACAGAAGCTGGACCTGCAAATAAGAAAAAGGTGTGATTTATATGGACTAGAAAGGAAATTATTTGTTATGTTTGTCAGAAATAACTCCTTTTACAACAAACTGTGTACTCTGAATGCCAAACCTAAAGTCCTTAGCCCACAGGTTACTGTCATATCTAAAGCAGAAAGTAAGACACAACCAAAAGCTAACTTTCCAAAAGTTTAATATTTAATTCTTTTAAAATATTACTTACAGCTTATGAATTATATTCAATGCAAATGTTATACTCAATGAATACAGATTGTTTTACAAGTTGTAACATCTTTCTTCAATGCAAATATTTCTGTTTTAGGATTCTAGCACTTTTTCCAGGAAACAACTATTGATAATTGTCAGGAAGACAAATAGTTCATTTCTTAATTAATTGAGTCATACTAATTTAGAGGTCCGAAAGGAATCCAGAAGAAGACTCATAACAAAGATAAAGCACCTATTTCCCAATCTTTGGAGAATACCATGACACAAATGGTAGATTAAAATGGTTTAGCTTCTATGCGAATTTAAGGCTTACCCACTGCTTAGGGAAGATGCACGTGGGAAGATTTCACAATTTCACAAAGTTCTACAGTACTTTGAAGGCAAAAATGTATTTGGTGCATGATCAAAAATACTAATTTTCAAAACAGGGTAGCAACCTTCAGTCTGCTTAAAGCAATTGAGTCTTTTCCTGGGATGATTGTCCCCTGAACTGAAACACCATACTTACCTAAAGGAGCTACAAGCAGATGCTATGCATACAAAGAACCATTTTATCTTCAAAACCAAACTTCTGTACAAAATTCATTTCTATTTATTTTCCAAACCTCTAAACTTAAATGTCTTTTTTAAAAAAAGAACATGGTCCATGGTCAAATAATATAAGAACAGCTATGATAGGCCATAACTTCAGGTTTTTTATCGCCTTCCAGTGTCCGCGGTGGCCGCAATGGCAAACCGGAAGTCGAATATAACTTTTAATTAATAAAAAACCTAGCAATTCTATCTTCATATCTACAGATATATGCAGTATTTACATTTTCAAGGCAATATAAAAATGCAATTCTGTACCTGCCACAGGAATCTGATATGGTTGTATGGATCGAGGTGGAAGTACAAGCTGGTGCAGTATAATCGTACCATCAAATTCCCCCTTTAATTTGATGTCAAATATAATTGAAGTCTAAAAGAACACCAAAAATCTTTTTATGGTATGTGTTCAAGCAAAATTGCATACATACAGAAAACAACAAAATGATGGGTCTAACCATGATGATTCTTTTTATTCTGTTTGGCATAATAGTAAGAATTAAGATCCTATCCTAAAACGAATTCCAACTGTATATAAATATATATGGAGAATATTCTTCTGTTTATGTTCCTTCTGTTCCTGCACATTTCTCAGATCTTTAACCCTATAGAAAATCCATGGTAAATATGACAGAAAAAAACTTTCTGCCAACTGTATTTGTTTAAGTCAGGGGTAGGCAACCTTGGCTCAGGAATTCTGGGAGTTAAAGTCCACGAGTCATAAAAGAGCCAAGGTTGCCTATCCCTGGTTTAAGTAAACCAAATTTGAGTTGCATCCAGTGATGTTATTTTATTTATTTATTACAATAATACAGTCCTTCTTTATGAACACCTGAATATTAACTCTATATCTTAAAAGCCCAAAATAGTTATCTCATTCCAACATTATTTATTTAATCAAGTTACATGGTTGCCCATCTTGTTAATGCAACTCTGGGCAATTAAAACATATTGAAACTATAAAAAACAATACTACTGGGGGGGGAACCAACAATCTTCAACCAAGGATGAACCCAATAAGATTAACAGAAAGAAATCTTTCAACAGACTATAATCTCATAATCTTCAGGCCCTAGAGCATATCCCAGTATTTAATGCTTTACAAAAGGGAGCAGAGTTTGAGCCAATTTGATATTTAGGGTTATGGTATTCTAGAGGCAGACACTAAGCCAGAAAAGGCATACCTCTGAAGTCCCATAGGGCGACAATTTAATTGAAGGGACCCAGAACATGCTCCTCCTGTTGGACATAATGGGACAATTGAAAACAACAGGGAGATGAAGTCTCTAAATAACCCAGCTCCATTTCATGGAGGGCTTTATAGATAATAACCAACACCCTGAATTTCATGTGGAAGCACACTGGAGCCAGTGCAGCTCATAGAAGTGTAACATGGTTGCACTGAGATGTGCATGTAACTGCCCGTGCTTCATGGCTCAGGAAGGGGTGCAACTGATGCACAAATTGAAGTTGTGCAAAAAACTTCCTGGCCATGGCTGCAACCTACTCTTTGAGCAGGAGTCGTGAGTCTGGGAGGGCCCCCAAATTGCACACCATTTCTGTTTAGGGTAGTGAAACCCATCCAAGAAAAAAAAAAACAAGAAAAAAAAAACTCCTGGATCCAGTGAGCCCTAAATCAGTCTTGTCAGGGTTTGCTTGGATGCCACTTTTCCAAATCCTACACAATTGTCATATTAACATGAGTTTTCCAAATCCTACACAATTGTCATATTAACATGAGTTTTCCAAATCCTACACAATTGTCATATTAACATGAGTCTTCAACTTTAATAAATCAGTATAGTAATTTCCTGTTTCACAACAGTTGTCTTGAATGGTTTGTTTACAACTGTGTTTCCCCCAAAATAAGACCCGGTCTTTTTTTTTTGCCAAAAATACACACACAGAGTATATGTCTTTAAGAAAAGAATTGCCCCTTCTCTTACCCTGGTACTTTCCAAATGTATTTTAAACAAAACTATGCAAAAGAATCTAAAACAGATGTCTTGAGCTATCAAAAATATAATGCAGAGAAAAAGTAGTACCTCAGTGTCCTGATGATGAACTACTACTAAATTATCCACAACATTCAGTGCAAACTTCCCAGTTCTATATAACTTCAATATATGTAATTTTTTACAGGAGCCTTCCCTGTAGTAGCATTAATTGGGAAAGAAAAAGAATGTTAATCAGCAACCTTAGTAGTCACTTTTTAGTAGTTCTGTTATGAAAGCTGAAAAGAATAAAAACCAACAAATGTACCTTGGCAAATGATAAAGAACTACCTCAGCTCCAGTACTGTTTGAAGTCCTTGAGTGGTGTCTCAAGTAAAGAACATAAAGTTGCCCATATCTAAAGAAACATAATACATTTTTAACTTCTGAGCAGATAACATTTATATAATCCCAGCATGCTATTTTTTTTCAGGACAAGCTATTTTGGCAGAATGCAATGGAGTAATAAATAGTGTAAGAAACTAAAGACATTTCTTGTGAATGTATTGTGCTACCTGATAAGTTCAGATGCTCAGACATCACCAATAAACCACCGAGACGGGGGACAGATGTCTTTTCCTCACATACAGAGAGCTACCCCAAGTCCTCCCTTTGTTAAAGAAAGGAATTGACTACTTTAAACAAAAGGAAATAGAAAAAGGGGCAAATGTTGTTAAACAGAAGCTGGAAACAAGTAAGATTTTACATTTCTCCAGAGCTTCCTATTGTAACCCAAGGGAACAAATGGAAATCTAGATAAAAGGAAGTAATTGTGAGCTTCAAAGCTTCAAGAAAAACTGCTATGTTGAACTAGTGGTTAAGGTGCTAGCCTAGAAATGATGAGACTGTGAGTTCTAGTCCCACCTTGGGCATGAATGCTGTCTGGGTGACTTTAGACTATTCTGAATGTACACACCCTTTGTTTAAATGCTACTAAAGATATTAGACCAAAAAAAATTCTCTTAGTTCCTTGGGGACAATTCATTGTCACTTTTTTATATTCCACATTATTTTTTCCATCAATTTTTCATCTCTCTTTCATATAGTTCTTACATGGAAGTGTATCACACATAAATTACAAGTGCTGTGGAAACTGACAATGGAAGAAAAAAGAGATTTTCTTAGATCACAGTTCTTATACATGATCCAGAAAAGGGAGCTGATGCCTGATTTCAATGGGAGATCATTAAAAGTTTCCATTCAATCAACAGAAAAAACAAATGGGACATAAATCTATGACATTAAGTAAGAAACTTCAAAAATAACCATCAGTTGAGCCTAATCTGCTTCAAGGTGAAAGAAAACTGACAGAAGCTAATGGATACTATTTTTATAAACAGAATTTTGTCACATATTTGTACTCTCTCTTGTATGTGTGTTTGTGCATCTTGAGTCAGTCTCAACTCCTGGAGATTACATGGAAAAGTCCATGTAATTTTTCTGGCAACATTTTCCAACTGGAAACTATTCAGAACATGGAAAAGATGCACTCTTTCAAGAGTTAGAATGGAATGTTTTTCCTCTCCATCTCCTCCCGAAGTACTAAAGAGGAACAGAAAAAAGAGTTGGTTCCTTCCTCACTTTAGAAGCCATCTTCTTTTCTCTGCCCAATGTAGACTGCATGTGTTTCTCTTGATGTTTGGCCTTGCCTTCATATTAGAGCTAAAAGAGAATGACTGGCCCAAAATGGAATCCAGCTTCCATTGTTAAGGCAAGACTAAAATTCAGGATTCCCTACTTTTAAAAGGACACCTTCACTGCGAGATCAAAATGGCTCTCTTGCCTGTTAAATAATTCGTAAGAAAATTAAAAAGCATTTTTATATATTTTTTTCTGAATAAATTATAGATGGATATATTTCATCTTTTCAAAGTGATATTGAGATCATTCTGTTAACATAAGCTATTCTTACAAATAATTTCTATGATTTTTAAAGCAGTTTAAAAAAAAAAAAAGAAATCCACTTGTTATAAGGTGCTGGATTGGGAATTTTAGTTTTGTTTCCTTCTTTTCCCATTTCTTTTCTACTCTATTCAAGTTATTTGAGTAAAAAGTGACTTCAAATGCAGTCCATTTCTGCTAACCAAGAAAATGTTTATGTCTTTAGTAATAAGACAATCTATTGCTCAGAAAGCAGCCTGGGGGGGGGGGGAAAGGACCACAATAATATACTTACATTGTAGTCAAAGCAATATCTCTTTCAGAAAGGCTGAGCTTCGAGGACTTTGGTGCTGTAGGTAATTCAATTTCGAACTTTGACAGCTTTGACATAGCTCCACCCTATGCGAAAAGTATTTTCAGTACTGCATTTAATTCTATATAATTCTTTCACACTTCATTGTATTTCTTACCATTGTATAACAAGTTCTAGCAAAATATAATGTAAAAAAAATCCACATACAATTTTTATTTTATTTTGTTTTGTTTGCAGTGCTTTAGTTTGCGTACGGTTTAACCCATCTAAAAATCAAATGTTATAATTTTTGTTTCCTAATGCAACATTTGTGAAACTAATTTGCAGCTGGGTATTTGAAATAGTATATTTACTTAAAATATTTATTTTAGACTACAACAATTTGAAATGTATTTCTTATATATTAAACATAAATACCTTTAACAAATCTTGGGGCAACTGTGCAAAGTAACCATGGAAAACTGCACTGAATGCAGTAATGTTATTTTACCTTGAAATAGAATGGCTGGAGAACATTTCCAAGTACTGTGGTTGACAACAAAATGACAGAGCTCTCAGGACAGTACATAAACCAGTTTACATTAATATTCTGACTCTTCAAAAGCTTTAAAGTTCGTTTCTCTGGTAATACCTGAAGACATAAAGCAAAGTTTACGATCAGATCAATATACTAAATAGTTTCAAACAGGTTACATAGTTTACAACTGCTAAAATCAAATAATTTATTTAAAAAAAAAACTTCTGATTTTGAAATTTGCTGCCGTGGATGATTCCCTAGTTGATTGCAAATTTAAACAATCAGCACTTTTATTTTTGTAAAGGATGCTGATCTGGACTATTGTTTTTAGAAACAATACAGCTAGAAAAAGTAGCAGAGAACAATTATTTTTAAGTGACCTCTAAGCTCTTCATGGACTTCCTCCAGTTATCAGTCAGAACTGAGCCTGAATCTGCTGAGGAAAATGAGCTGGAAAGTCAAGGGAGGGGTGTCTGTGGCTTCAGAGGAATGTGGGGAAGAGCAGGCTGAGGCAGGCCAGGGCCTTTCAGGATTAGGACAGGATGAACATGAGAGACAGAGCTCAGGTGATGAGCAAGGGCCACCCCCTCCTGATCCTAGAGCAGGACAGAAGGAGGGAACAAGGCAGGCAGGCTCAACTACTTGAGAGGAGAGCGCCCCGCCCCTCTCCACAAGGCACACCTGGAGACTGAGACTTAAGGAGACGCTGTGGGGAGGGGCATTTATCGGGAACAAACGCTGAATGCTTGGGGTTTTGTGTGCCATTGCTGATCTTGGAAACAATTCTCTGATCTCTTGTTCTGTGTTGTGATTTCTGCTTGGAAACCCTGAAACTCTGACCACTGGACTGGTTGACAAACTTGATTTGGTGTTCAAAGACCTCGGATTGAATTTTGGCTTCTCTTCTGAAATTGCTCAGGCAAGCTTGTATTTCCAGACTCATTACATTTTGGATGTATGTTTTTTTCCTTGTTATCTACGTGGCCTTGAGTAAATTATTCTTCTAATCTAACTGTGTGTGAGTCTAAACCTGAAGGAGGATGGCTTGTTCCATACACACACTTTCCCTGCCTGAAGAGTTAAAAAGAATAGTTTTGTGAAACTACTTGTAGCCCAGTGTTTCTCAACCTTGACAATTTTAAGGCATGTGGACTTCAACTCCCAGAATTCCACAGCCAGCAATGCTGGCTGTGGAATTCTGGGAGTTGAAGTCCACATGCCTTAAAATTGTCAAGGTTGAGAAACACTGTTGTAGCCAGAGGCTGTGTGTGTCTTACTTTGTTCTGCGGCTTGCCAGAAACGTGGGAGCATTTGGGGAAAATTGAAGCATATAAAGGGCAGTTTGAACTGCCAGTTGACTGTTTTGCCTCTGTGCCGTGCCCTGGGTCATCACATTTACATTGTATTTATGTGCAAGTAAAAAACTAGAAGGGAATAATAAAGATGACTAAATTAGTGATTGAACTGTACTGGACAGGAATGGCACCTAACAATAAGAGTTGTGCAAACTACAAAGGGCTGCTTCACTTCTGCAGGCTGAAACAAAACACAACCCTCTCACTTCTAAGAGTGAACCAAAGTGATCCATTGTTTGCCTGGTTCCATTCTGCGGACTCTCTTAGCCTCCTTCCAGAACTTGAGCTGAAAGAAAAGGCTGATAGGAATGTTCACCCACATCACTGACTGTAGTGCTTCCAGGCTAGCTAATTTCAATTAAAGGTGGTCCTCTGGAGTCCTCTCAGTATGTGCTACAGGTCTTTCAGGCTGGACAGTATTGGCCAGCACTGTAAGTAATCCCATTCGGTATGCTAACTGCTAACTGCAGACAGTTGAAATGTGTTCTGTCTGTGCTGACAATCCTGCAGTATTTGCAAAGATGGTCATCATGAAACACACACACACACCGGCACACATATAACGAACGGCTGCTGGAATTGGGTATGTCTAGTTTAATAAAGAGAAGGACGAGGGGGGACATGATAGCAGTGTTCCAATATCTCAGGGGCTGCCACAAAGAAGAGGGAGTCAAGCTATTACCCAAAGCGCCTGAAGGCAGGACAAGAAGCAACAAATGGAAT
>NW_015386087.1:662831-693156 GCF_001527695.2 Protobothrops mucrosquamatus | reverse complement strand
TCAAGGAGAGAAGCAACCTAGAACTAAGGAGAAACTTCCTGACAGTTAGAACAATTAACCAGTGGAACAACCTGCCTCCAGAAGCGGTGAATGCTCCAACACTGGAAGTTTTTAAGAAGAGACTGGACAGCCATTTGTCCAAAATGGTATAGGGTTTCCTGCCTGAGCAGGGGGTTGGACTAGATGACCTCCAAGGTCCTTCCAACTTTATTATTATTATTATTATTATAAATCATCCAGGTTGGGCAACTTCAATACATGCTGCAAAGAATCTTGCAGCTTTCCAGCACAATGGTGAGCGAAAAAATTAAAAAGAACCTAGAGAAGTTGCTTTAACACCATCAAAACTGCTTGTTTGAGGAAATCAGGTCCCCTCTTTGCTTTAGTAATGCAAATCTAAATTTGCATAATTCTACTAATGGCTACTATTTAATATAGTCCTAGACAATTTGTGACCCATTCAGTCATCATTTCAGACAAAGCAGAAAAATAAAATGACAACAGGTGAGCAAATCAGGGAGAATGGGAGCAACTCCCAACTTCCTGTTGACTTCCCCTTTGAGTTACCTTGTGAGAAGTTGTTATGGAGCATTGAAAACCTTCCTTCCCTCCCTCCCTCCCTTCTCTACCCCTACCCTCCTCAGCAGGCAGGTGAATGGTTGCTCCAGGTCGGGGAGCGAGTAGGTGCATAATTGGCAGTTGCAGAGCAAGTGCAGAGAGGCTGGGGAAGTTGCACAGGTGGTGGTGGAGGAGATACCTGAGCAACTTCCGACCTTCCCTGCCAGCTTCTCGATTTCCAACTGTCCCTATCACCTTCCCAGAACCAAAAGCTTTGCTAGTGGCAGTCACAATGGACTTTACAGTTCCTGCTGGCCTTATGGGAAGCTGTCATGGAACTCTGGAGATGAAGATCACGTGACCACAGCTGACTGTGGCAGCCCAGCAGCAACAATTTCCCCAAATTTCACAGCCACAGGAGTCATGGATCCCAACAGCCTGTAAGTTAGCCCATTACACTGGTTTAATAATTGTTGTGCTATACCTTCCAATTTCACCCAATTGAAGGTCAAACACTCAAACAGACATGAATTTTAGTAGTAAAGGGATATTTTGTGTAATACAGCAAATATCTTATATGTCTAATTTTTTGCAGTATCAATGACTTTTTATTACTAAAATATTACTTAGCTAAAAAGGTTCATTTTCAGATTACACTATCTTCCTTGAAAAAACTGAAGCTATTTCTAGTAGGTGTATGAGAAGTTAATTGAAATTAAACTTAGATCTCACAAGACCAAAACAAAAATATCTCACCTACAATGAACTATAAAACCATTTTATCCTTTAAGGTGACTCAATACCATAAAATAAGTTAGCAGACTTTTTAAAAAAGTATGTATATTTTTACTTACTTGGTAAAACTCAATCCCCTGATCTGTTACAAAAACGATCTCTGCAGAACCTGTCCAACAGAATCCTAAAATACTGGCATTCTTGGTCTTTAATAAAAAACAGTATTTAACTGAAATAGGCAATTACACATACACTGTCATATAAAGTAAAATCAGTTTATATATGTCCTTTTAAAATCTATTCTACTTTTCCTTTTAAATATTTAAAAAGCAGCCCAACAAATTTTAAGTATGCCCTGCCTCAATTTGCTATATAGCAAATCTCTGGCAAATACAGTCAAGACAATATTTGTAGATCTTGTCCAAGTGGATACATAAATAAAAATACAATCCTGTAAAGGATTTTATATACCAACATAAGCAGCTTCAATGATTTTGTAGCATATTAGCACCCAAAGAAGCATTTTTGGAACAAGTGAATATATTTTGGACATTCTTCAACAGCTTAGCTATAGATTTTTACACCAGATGCAGTTTCTAGGCCAGTGGTGGCGAACCTATGGCACGAGTGCCAGAGGCGGCAATCAGAACCCTCTCTGTTGGCACACGCGCCACTGCCACCAGTAGCAGGTGCATCAGGCCACCACTGCTGCCCGGAGCAGGAGCCCTGCCCAGCACAAAGGAGGTGCAAGCTCGAGTAGAGGTGGTAGAGCAGAAGTCACCAACCATTGTCGATTGGTGGACTGGAAGAAAAGGGAGGGGGAAGCATTTTACATGCATGCACGGGGCCGCGAGCACACACGTGCTGCAAATGGGGCGGGGCTGGTGCCTGCGTGATACTCAATAGCCCTGCCCCGTTCTTGCATGGTGCAGTGCCTTGTACCTGCACCCCACAGCACGGCCGTTTTTGCGCCTTGCAGCACAGTGGCCCATTTTTGCGCCCCCCAGGTTTTGCGTGCCAGAGGCGGCACTCAGGTGTCTCCCTGCCCCCCCATGAGGGCACCACAATGCTGATGCGGCCCTGGCACTTTGCGATAAATAAGTGGGTTTGGGGTTGCGGTTTGGGCACTCGGTCTCTAAAAGGTTCGCCATCACTGTTCTAGACCAATTCCCAAAGCAGCCCCAAGAAAAGCGTATTATAACTACCCAGTCTTAAGCTTATGAGTGCATAAGCCACTCTGTTAGCAGTTGATTAACTATGGGTAGAAGGATTTTAATTATTGCAGCTAAGCAATATTATTACTCCTCTAACAACATGGGCAAGCTTTTTTCCCCACTATATATATTTATGCTTGCAAAACTTAAGTAACCATTCCTAATTGCCATTTTGTTTCAGGCTAGCACACTGACTGGGAGGAAGGGAACCTAACATCTAAAGAATTTTAATGATTTGTAGTTACAACTTTTCAGAATACTAAGATAATGGTATTGTAGATGTTGCACTATTCAAATACTGAATGCTTCAATATGAAGTTTAGTATTTTATTACGTGTACTGTACCTTGCATTCTTGAGTGTATTCTAATTGTGGACAGTCTGGAATGAAGTTCAGGAAATCCTGGAATGACATGAAAAACAGAAGCAATTAAAAATATTTGTAGACTCAACCTGTGCTGGGATAGGCATAACTAACATGTAGATTTTTATCAGTTTGAGTGCATGAGTCTGCAAAATGTCAGACTTTATTTATTTACTCAAAAGAATGATACACAGACATCTATAAATATATTTTCTGCTTGAATATTTCCATCTCATTTTCCTCAACTATCTTTGCACTATAATACAAACAAATGGAATAGAAAGGATGAAAGTTTACATAAGTAAAAAGGTAATGATCAAAATAGATGAGAAAATACATTTAATAAAATATAACATAATTCAAAGATGCAAATCTAAATAGATAAATTGAAAGCTTTTCAAATAGTTTTCATAAAACTCACTACCAATTCCTGACTCCATTTGCAGTAGTTTGTATAATTCTGCCTCTGCCTACAAACTGAATCTCACATTAGTTGGTAAGGACTAGACACCTGATGAGAAGTATTCCCACATATTTCTAATATGTTGTATTCCTTTGTGAATTGGCTCCAAATAAGTTTATAATTACTATTAGCTATAGACAGATCATTGCCTATATAAATGAAGTTTATCTCATCTGCCTTTTTTCTAGCTACGGTATTTCTAATTCTAGTTAACATTATTATGCTATGTATTCCTTTCTCAAATAATCACATCTCAGAATACTATGCGCATACAGTAATAAAAATATGAACAAATATAATGGGTGTAAGGAAACAAAAACAAAGCCCAACCATCTAACATAATTTATTTAATAATAAGCAAATGATAAGTAATATATTGTGTTTCAATATTTTTTTTAACTTCTTTCCATTTTAAGAAAGATATTTCTTACCACATTCTTCAATGTTCTCTGAACAGCCAGTATCTTATTGCCCAAAGAAAACTTGATGCACTTCACTTCTCCTTTGTCTTCCATTCTATAAACATATAATTCATTTCTGCATTTTAGATACAGGACATGTCTTGGATTAATTTCTACAGTATCTCAGCAACAGCCATGCTGGCCTGGACTGGTAGAAATTAGTTTAAATTATCTGAAGGTATTTTTTAAAATATTAATTGTAATAGTTTGAAGTTTAATAAAATGAAACAAGGGGAGGAATGATCGCTGATCCCTAATATCCATGTTCTTTCCAAAGGAAGTGGTTACTAGACAACCCATGCCTTCTTGGGTCATCATTTTGGAGATATTTCTTTACCTAAACAGAGAAAACAGAATCACCACAAAAGAGCAGTGGGAGCAGAAATGACTTCTGACTTCCTGATTATCTTCCCCATTGGGTTTCCTTGTCGTAAACTGGCAGGGAACATCAGAAACCTTCCTTCCTTCCCCTTCCTGGTTTCATCTTCCCTTCCCTCCTTCCCTAGAATTCCAATTGGCTTCCCCATTTACTTTGCTTGTGAGAAGCTTATGGGGAGAAAGTCAATAGGGAAACCAGCAAGAAGTTGCAAGTCCAATGCCAAAAGAAAGAGAAGAGGTTTTTGCCCGGTGGGGAAGGGAGCAAGGGGTTGTATGGGGTGCTGGACAGAAATGTTATGTGGAGTGCACGAGTGGTGCAATATGGGTTGGGAAGAATGTGTGGGTATGCACCAAAGATGCTGCACAGGTCAGGGAGGGCTCATGGGGGAGGGCAGCATAGATCAGAAAGGGTGCTCAAAGCGTATGAGAGGTGCTATACAAGAGGGCAGGGCGTGTGGATAAAGGGTGCTTCGCGGTCATGGAGGTGTGTAAGAGGTGCCCTGCATGTCAAGTAAGGTATGGGGAAGTGAGTCAAGAAGAATGCATAGGGGTCAGAGTTGGATGAGGTGACACGCCAGTCAGGGATTATCCATGGGAGGTGGTCATGAAGATGTGTGGGTATGCTGAAGAGATGCCACATGAGTTAGGGAAGGCACATGGGCAGCTCAGGAAGGATGCATGGAGGTGCATAAGAGGTGCTGCATGTGTCGGGGGAAGGCATGAGAGGATGGCGTGGGCCGGCAAGGTTGCACGGTGGTTCTTTTCTTTTCTCTCTGTTCTTTTCTCCCTTTCTTTTCCCTTCCCTTTTCAGGAGGCAAGGTAAGTGACTGCTGCTGAGTGAGGGAGAGAGACTGGCTAAGAAACTGCCATGAAACACTAAAAATGGAGATCACATGAACCTAAATTTTATTTCCTCAGTACTCAAACATTGATTCAAGAGTCCTCAGGACTCTATAAGTTGATTCAAAAATTGTTGCTCAATGATGTATCGTTTCCCCCAGTTAAAAGTCACAAAAAACAAGAGCTTTCGTAATATATAGACAGCACTGTTACATTAGTTATTTCAAAAGCCAAAAACAAGAGATAACATGTGGGGAAAAAATATTATGTTGCAAAATGTCAACATGTTGCAGTATATGCTATAGCATAAAGTGCAAGACTCTCTGATTATGTTTCTCTGGGTTTAGCTATGCTGTATTCCCATGAGCTCTACAAAGAGGATGAACAATTCCACATTGTGGAATGAAATGAGGATGATACTATATTTATTTGAATAGTATCCCACAATTGCAATGACCTCACTTTTGTATAGGAATAAATGATAGCTGCTAAAATATCTGGGACAAACTGAAAGGATGCATTTGTTTGTAGGGTTTGAGAAGGCTAAAGTATTCAACACCCATTTGATGTTATTTTGAAATATTACTTCAAGGCTGATTCAAATTGAAGATTTCACAAGGGGAAAAATAGGAGAAATGTTTGCATGTATAAGTTTTCAAAATTAAATCAACCCTTCCATTCTTATTACCTAGAAACGTAGTTATGATCAAATTCCTTTATGCACCAGTTTAAAAAGTAATTTAGTAAAAAGCAATGTGAGAAAAATATGTGATAATTATGTATGGGATTCAGCTTTTGACTACTCTTGCCAGAGGTCACAACCACCATCTGTCCCAGTTTCAATGAAATAAGCTGTTACGATCTGTGAGGATTTAAATGAAAACAAGTACAAACAGACCTTCTCTATGCTTTGAATCTTCTACAAGGATATTTTTTCAATAATAAGAAAAGCCTTTATGTTGGATTAACACTACATTCTTACACAGAAGGCTTTTTGTGCATTGAAAAAAGAAAGCTATGCTTGACTGCCCAACTTCTAATATTTACAAGTTGTATAAGTGCCCACAATGCTGGATTTAATCAACATGATATAGTGATATACATATTAAGTTTAGATTCAAAGAGCCTGCATGCCCAATCATTCATGTAGACTAAATCCTAACAGGATGTCAGAATGCTATTGTATGGGAACTCTTTATTTTAGTCAGAACAGCTCAGTAGAACAGTCTTTATCAAACTAATTTTATTAAATAGGGAATCAAATAAATTGGGCACTGCATATTGATGTATTCTCCCCAACTATAGTTCTAATTACATGCATTTTACTGTATCAAGTTTACTAACACATGTACTCAAGATAAAAACAATTATATTCATATTCTTGAGTTTTGCGTATTTTAAAATCATTGTTGTCATTTACTAGTTAAAGAAAATACATAGGGAGAGACAACTTACAATTAGAAGAAATATCCTTTGAACAGTATGATATATTTGTATTTGCAAAAGTTTGCAACACAATGCAATTAGCTGTCAAAAAAACCCCCAGCATTCAGGATGCATTTACATCACCTAAATGAGATAGGATTGCGGTCTTCCAAGCCTTTGACTACTACCCCAGTAGCTCCACCAGATCGAACAGCAAAAACCTAAACAGACAGAGATCTAGTTTCAGTTTCAAACTAGAACCTAATTTAAAAGTTCTTTATCTCCAAAACAATAGAATTTGTTTTCCACACGATGTTCTAAATATTAACAGACTAAACAGGGTATAAGACAATTTTTCTTTTTAAACCAAGTTTAAAAAGTGTTTCTCCCACATAATTCTAGGCGAGATGCATTGATAAAATAACAGAAGTAATGGTGATGAAATCAGAAAACGTTGCTCTTATTTTTACTCTGCTCCTCTTTCCCATTCCTTGCTGGGGATAGTTTTTGCCAAAATCTGAACAAGCCATTAAGCTGAGAGCTGCATATGACTCCAGATTCCTTATCCCTGGGAACAGTATTCTGTTTTTCTCTAGGCAAAGTGCACAACAAAGTACACAAAACTGGAAAAAAACAGTTCAGAACCAAATTTCAACTATCAAATTCTCAGTTGTCCTTTGAGATCAAAATCACATGAAGCCATCACATGAAGGCAGCAAAATAGTACATCAGGACATATCATGTGAAAGCACTCAGTCCATTTTCTCAGGAATACATCTATTTAGGTACATTAATTCCGCCAATGAGAAAAAAAACAACCTCAATAATTCTGGTTCTCATATTAAGACAAAATTGTAATGGAAGGGTTAAAATTAAACATAGAGTCAGAGTCCAAGAGTTTTACCTTTGTGATTAAAACTAAGATGTTAAACAACTTGACTGTTGCCTATGAAACACCTATTTGTAAAAAGAACTCTTTCCCACGTTTTTTAAAAAGAGAACATCTATCTGATAACTGAACCTTTTCCCACCATCCATATACAAAATATAGATGTACAAACATAAAATAGTTGCCTGCTAGTATTATAACTCTACCCAAGTTATGGACGGTACCAATATAACCCAATGTTGTTTTATCACTCATTTTCAACACGACCTAGACATTAGTATTGGTACCCTGCCCGCAAGTGGATCAAAAGTCTTTTCTTGGAATCAGAGGCTTCTCGGGACGCATTATTGCAAATGCAAATTTTTGCCACCTTTTCCTAAGAAGATTTTTAAATATTCTTTCCGCCCAACCGTGCAATTATAGGAGTCTTTGCGACAGAGCAGGAAGAGTAAGGAACCAGATGCGTGTTGTGACCAAAGAAATATGAACGTGGGGACCCGGTCCAGGGTTGGTTTAGGGCAGGGCTAGGCAACCTTGGC
The DNA here is from genome assembly GCF_001527695.2 of Protobothrops mucrosquamatus. Taxonomy (NCBI): domain Eukaryota; kingdom Metazoa; phylum Chordata; class Lepidosauria; order Squamata; family Viperidae; genus Protobothrops; species Protobothrops mucrosquamatus. The sequence continues at coordinate 685,291 of NW_015386087.1, read as the reverse complement.
TCTTTTATGACTCGTGGACTTCAACTCCCAGAATTCCTGAGCCAGCCATGCTGGCTCAGGAATTCTGGGAGTTGAAGTCCACGAGTCATAAAAGAGCCAAGGTTGCCTAGCCCTGGTTTAGGGTCTGGAAAAGCGGGAAGGTCATCGCTGTCCACAAGATACAGAAACGTTCTGGTCCAGCCGAAGCAAGGATAGGATGAATCGCGTGGACGGGGTGTGTGTGTGTGTGTGTGGAACCAGGGATAGGGCTCCGCCCCTTTCCGCGGCCTGAGCCTCTCACCTGCTTATTGGCCTCGTCGAAGAAGACGCAATTCACGGGGCTCGCCTTTTCGAACTGCACGGGCCGTGCGCACAGCGCCAAGTAATAGTCGTCGCTGGTGGTCGTCGCCATGGCAGCAGTGGAACGGTCGACAGGCAGAGAGAGCGTCGCGCGCCCCTCCCCCACGCCCACCCTCCGATGTTCGGCCGATCTGTTTTCTCTCACCGCCCCCCTCCCGGCGCCACAAAGCGGTTTGCGCGTGAGGGCTTCCTCTCCTCGGCACCGAACAACCGCTTCCTGATAATACAGTTCTTGCGCATGATCAGAGAGCTACCGGTCCTTAAAGGCGTAGTACGCCTTTCACTGAACAGAAACGTCTAGGGGAGGGGTAGGCAACCTTGGCTCTTTTATGACTCGTGGACTTCAACTCCCAGAATTCCTGAGCCAGCCATGCTGAGGGGAAAGGGAGAGGTTTCCAAGCTGAGCCATGCTGGCTCAGGAATTCTGGGAGTTGAAGTCCACGGGTCATAAAAGAGCCAAGGTTACCTACCCTTGGTCTAAAGCCGAGGAGGCTGATCTCTTTCCCGGTATAGGAGCAGGACGAGCAGAATTAACATATCACTGAATATTTAGTTAGTTATTACATTTATATGCCGCCCGTCTTAATATCAGGCGATCTGCTCGGCTTTCAACATAATAAAAACAAGAGTATAAAACATTAAATATTGCTGATTTAAGAATTACATTTTAAAAGATTTAAAGCCGGTGCATCTGCACACTACGTTCCCATGGAACTCTGACTGATGATTAATTAGGTGCCACCAGGTCGACAAACTTTCCTCATCATGAGACAATGAGCTCTTCCCACGGTGTATTCGTTGCTACTACAGCTGAGTGCATCCACCTTGCTGCTGGTCGTCCTCTTTTATCCCACTTTTCCCAGCATTAGTTTTCTCCCGACAGTTGGGCTAATTCCTCAAGTGAGAACTCCAACCGAATCATTGTTTGATGCCATTTGCTTTTGTTTTATTTATTTTTATAATATTTTATTAATCTTCCAATTTTACATTTTAAGTATTTAAAAAGCGACGTGGTGGCTGGGTTAATCACTAGTTGGATAACAAAATCTTTAGTACAAATCTCAAGTTACAACGTCAAATATTTCCTTGGCCACTAGGACTCCGAGATCCCTCTCACAGTTACTACTATTGAGCAAGGTACCCCCTATACTATCCCTGTACATTTGGTTTTTCTTGCCTAAATGTAGAACTTTACTTTTTTCACCATTGAATTTCATTTTGTTAGATAGCGCCCAGTGTTCAAGTCTGTCCAGATCCTCCTGTATTGCTTCTGGAGTGTTGGCTATTCCTGCCAGCTTGGTGTCGTCTGCAAATTTTATGAGTTCCCCATCTATCCCCTAGTACAGATCGTTGATGAAGATGTTGAAGAGCACTGGGCCCAGAACAGAGCCCTGGGGCACCCCACTACACACTTCCCTCCATGTAGATGCGGTAACCACAGCTTTGGGGAAATTGTAAAAATACTGCAAAATATTGATTTTGAAACAAAACTTAAATGCTTACTGGCACAAAACAAGAACAGATGTTAATTCAGGAACAAGATCTGATGTCTTTTATTTTTATTCCCATTTTGCAAGGAACAAGGCTTTTCACAGAGTATATGAATATTATACATCATCTATACCTTGTTGTAACATAATGGATGACACATTTAAAAAAGAAACCTGTATCAGTGAATTATCTCACTTTATACTGGCCTTCTAAAATAATTCTCATCTAGTTAAGTGTAATTACACTGCAAGATAGAAATTATTTCTCTAAAAAACACAAATGCAGGTTGTGGGAATTCTGTCACTTATACATAAAGCCCATAGGGACAATTTTTAGGACAAATGAATCCAAATTTCATTCTCTCAGTCTCTGTGCATATAAATACAAAGTAGGCAGCATTCTGAGAAATATGATAAAACAAACTTGGTTCTGCTGGTTTATTTTTGCACAAACTATGTCATACTATATTACACATGACACTATGTTAAATGAACTTTTTTTTTAAATGAGGATATTCTCTGAATCCTTTGAAAATACTGAAAATCTACAATCACCTCAAGTGTATATAAGAGACAATTCAGTTGTGTATTTTTCATTCATTTCACATAATTCAGATTTATTTAAAATCTTCCATTTAAGCACTATTTTAAGTAATAAAAGATTAAATATTGGTTACTGATTATCTAATAACACCTTTGTGAAGAACTGTATTATAGCTAAAATTTAAAGTCAAATTGCAGGCCAATTTTTTTATACTGTGTATAAAAATTATAGAAAAGCTTTAAACTGTTTTTAGTGTTTAATATAGGTTTCATTTGTTAAATATTAAGAATTTTTCCATGCCACTTCCTTGTAAAAATAATCAACTTTGGATAATAATGTAATGTCAGGCAATTCTAAAACATGAAACGTATTTTCAGAATCTCAAATATATATCAATATTTAAGAACAAGAAGCAATGGAGACAAGGAAAGATCATCTATCTCTCTTACCTTCATATGTGTAATACTTTGGTGTTTTAATCTGAAAGCATTACATTGTTTTGAAATCTTACTTATATCACACATACTTCGCCACTGAAAATCTGATTTAACAGAAAATGAAATTATTTTCATTGTTACAAAGGTATGCAATTAAGTTCCAATGGTCTAATTGTGGACTTTTCTAAAATACATCAAAGCACCATTGTATATTCCCTGAATGTTTCATTTACAGCATCTGAGCATACCCCATTGCCTTTGGCAGTTGACTTTTAATCACTGCTCTAAAATTTAGATACCAAAAAGATATTTCAGATCAATGCAAAGTGCTATTCTTTATCAAGTGTTGGTGGGTCCTCATCACCATGTGTAAATAAAAAAGTTTTTTTCCCGTGATTTTCTACATGATCTTCATTAATCTTCTCCAAAGCTTCAATCTGTAAAGAAAACGTATGTAGAAGTAAAGTAGATAGCACTCCCAGATTATTTGAAACTGATTTGTTGAATTTGCATTTTCAGTGTTATCAAATTACAAATGAAGATTATATTCTATCACATTATTACAACAGCTCATATAATACACAAACATAAATTGAATTCTGCTGAATTAACGTCCTGTTTCAGAGACAACAGTTATTGGGCTCATAGGTTACCATCTTTCTTCTTTGCAAAACCAGACAATATATATTGGATGCAAAATCAGATGTTATTTTTTAGTTTTACACTTTAGGAAACTGTTGCTTCAGCACTTTGATAATTCAGCTGATGCTTTCACCTGAAGGATTAGGTACATTTTGTTGTCATTTAAAAAACAGCATATACTTTATTTGTATCAGAAGAACTTTTTGCTTTCTCCAAAAGAAGCCTTCTTCTATCTTCTTCACTGCGTGTCAATTATTATTGAACCAGAAATGTCTGTAAGGCAGTTTCTGATATGGTGGAAATATTTTCTGTTCTAAATAAGAGGTTAGTACTAAACTGAACATATAAGGCATATGCTTGGATTCAAGTTACTAAATTAAAAAGCCACTGACATCTGTTGATTTTCTAAAGGATTATAACAGTATTTTTCATCTCTATCACCTCCAATGTCTCAAACTCCAAGTAGTATATTAAATTGCAATAAAGTGAATTTTATTGTTATAAGAAACCATTCCTTTAAAAAAAAAAAGCCATAAGAATTATTGACATTGGAACTGTCATCTTATTAAGTCTTTCTTCAGAAGAGCTTGGTATTGTTGAGACAGGTGACAGCACAATACTTTGAGTCTGAAATTACTTTCAGAACTGTTACTGCTTCTTCTAAGTTATTCCAAATCATATTGGAGATTCTTTATCTTCTTAAACAAAAGCATAGAGCTTTCTAGCAACACTAGAATAAAATCTTGTTTTTAAAAAGCCACCTTTCATTAAAAACAAGCAAGTAGAACACTCTTACCTGAGCTAAAAAATCCACCTCGTTTTCAGCTGCAATGTTTAAATCTGAAACAGCATTGAAGAGTTCTCGCTCATTGAGTACATCAGGTACACCACTTTTCTGAAAGAACTTTTAATTAAAAAAAAAAGATCTGTTAGATACCCAGAGATGTAAGCTTTCTAACATGTAATTGTTTATGAATGTATGAACTTGCAATAATAGTTCTTAAGCTGAACATGCAAGTTACTTCTACTTCAACAAATTGACATTTAGACCCCCACTGTAAAAAAATACATGTGTTTTACAAAATGTAATTATGACAAGTAAGAAAGGGCTTCAAGCTGAAAAGAGTGGATATTTCAGTAGGACAATGTTCTGAAATGTATCTCCAAATCAATCATAAAGTACTTACAAGAAATAAAAGTTTTGGAATGGCCTTTATGGTCTCCAAACCTGAATACTATTGATAATCTACGGAGATACTTCAAACATGCAGTGCATGGAAGAAAGTCTAAGAATATCTCTAAGCAAAAAAATTTGTGCGAGGAGGAGTGGGAAAAGTTCCAAAAGCAAGAATAGAAATATTTTTAGCTGGTTACAATAAATGTTTGGATGCTTTTACTTCTGACTAGATTGAAAGGGTGTCCAAACGTTAGCACTTGCCATATTTACTATTTTCTTAGCTGAAATCTGTAAACTGAACTACAAAAAAAGTAAGTATGGATTTGAATTTTCAGAAAGATTTTATGCTTAGTTTTATGTATACAGAGGTTGTGTCTGTACAGTGAGGGATTCGCTGAAATACACAATTTGACCAGAAGTTCTGAAGCTTTTGCATATGATAAAAATATGCTGGTATTTTTGCTGGGAAAACTTGTTTCATACACAAACTATTCTAATGCAACACTACAGGTCCAATTACTGAAGACCGAGATAGGCATAAATCTTACTTGCGAAACATTCCTAGAATCTCTGAACAGGAATTGAAGTCCATGAGGATGTGTTGGATTCACAGACTGACTGACATCAATTAACCAGACCTGTAAAAAAACTTAACAGTTTGAGTATGCTAAGGAAAATACAGATAGGTCTATTTCAAATTAGCATCTTCCATTTACAATTAGCTTACCTGCCCTCCATGCCACAGCATATTGTACTCACTCAGGTCAGCATGTACTAAATTACACTCCTTATATAACTGTTGCATCATCTGGAAGAAAACAGCAAGTAATATTTTTGGAATATAACACAAATAGAAATTTCAATACGGTCTATTATCTATCTCTCTCTCTCTCCCTCCCTCCCTGTCTCTCTCTGTATCTTCAATTCAATCCAGCAGGTTGAGCATGTTATGGGGCTACTCAGCAAAGGAATGCTGGTTGGCATTGGGATGTGCCCTCTCTGTCATAGCCCCTGCCCTCTGGAGCATTCTCCCTTCAGAGATCAGAATGACTCCAACCTTGCTGACCTTTTATAAGGCCATGAAGAATTGGTTGTGTGCCCTGAGTGTGTTAAACGTCATGTTTCTTGGCTGTATTAACACCCATGGTTACAGTTCTACTTAGTGCTATATTTGTTTTATATTGTTTTAGTTATTTTTAATTTGTTTTTATGTTCTATTATGTATAACACCCAGAAATCAAATATAGTATAACACATTATAATTCAGTATAGCATAATAGACTGCAGTGCAGTATATGTCATAAATGATACGAAATAACAGATAAATAGTCTTTGACTTATAACCATTTGTTTAGTGACCAAAGTTACAATGGCACTGAAAAAAGTGACTTGACCGCTTTTCACACCTATGACTATTGCAGCACCCCCATGGTCAAAGATTTCCCAGATTGTCTCTGCAGGTTTGCGCAAAACCATTTTTGCCAACATTCCTAAAAGACCTTCTGTCTGAATGTTCATGTACAGGACACAACCTATGAAAACTTTTTGAGTAGTTCTTCTAGGCCTTCCAGTAGACAATGTTGCCCAATGTTGCAAAATGGAGTGCTTCCCATTTGAATGCTTTTCATTATCCTAGTTCACTGAGTACTTCCTTTACTTCAAATTCTACATTTATGCCTATTATTCATCATTACTGTAATATATCTCAGTCAGAGCTTTCTGTAATTGAAACAAGACATTATAACATGTGGTATTATAATGTGATTATAATAATAAGACATTATAACATGTGATATTCATCAATAAGCCAAAGAGACACCACTGATGTCCCACAGGGTTAAGAAGATTCTCAGAAACAAATCTGCATTCACGTGTATTAGTAAATGGAAGAAAAGGAGGAAAATATTACTCTGCAAGCAGAAGCTTGCTTCTGTAACACTGGATCTATTTACATATAACATTGATCTTACATGAAGAACTTGATAGTAGGCATTTTTCATATCTTCACTATTGAGTTTTACTTCTTTTAGTTTAGGAGCTGGGACTTGATCCTGACCAATGAAAGACATGACTAGGACATGCTTTTTTAGGCTAACGACTTGTGGACAACGAATGCCTGCCTTCTGCATTCTGTAAAGAAGAAAAACAACATTAATATGTTGATGAATGTCTAATTATGAAGTCCATTATCTTTAGCATAATTCAGGGTTTCTCAAACTGTGGGTTCCAACTCCCCAATAGGTCAAGAGCAATTTAAACAGGAGATGGAATAGCTAATACGATTTGTGCACGCACTGTCAAAATCTGCTCTGAGCAACCTGCAGCTGACTTGTTCCGACAAAGTGGGGAGCAAATCCAAGAGTGTATTTCAACAGGACTCCAATGTCACCTATGCCAGCCTGATATGAATTGTAGAAGCAAAACAGAATTGCAACCTAACTCCTTCCTGCTATGCCTGAGATTTAGTGGAATAAATTCAATTATCATTTTCGGGGATGTGTGTCTATTACTGTTGTTTGAAAAACCCTGTGGTAATTAATTTTACTCAGGAATTAGTACAAGTTGTAAAAGCACCCCATATTTAAAAAAAACCTGTGAAACTTGTTGATTAATGGGTTATAATCAGTTAGGTTTCATAAATGCTAACCATTTTTTAATCCTAAAATATATTAGTATAATTAAAAATGTAAAATAATGGTTATTGGCATACTATTATAGAATTAAGACTTGATTCAACACTAAAACCAATCAAGTATTAAATTATATATTCCCAACAACGTGTGAATGAAAAATTACTACATTGTATTTATGTATATCCATTTCTGTACCTTGTTAAGTTGTGCATTTCTTTTTCAGCCCACATGCGGATAATTTTTCTTGGATTCAGTTTACTGAAACGTTCTCTAAATCTATAGTCATCCTTGATATATTTGTCACGATTCTTAAATTCATTAAGAGTAGTTTTAAACACTTTTATAGCACATTCTGAAGGAACTGATTTGATTTCTTCATCCAAACTTTAGGAAAAACAAAGCACTGAGTTTAGACATATGCCATACAAACTCATTTTTTTAAAAGCTGCAAATAGACAGATGACTGGAATATTTGTGTTATTCACAATAGTCAATATTGTACTATCACATATCTTTGAAATATTTGATACCCGCCACATTATTATATGCTACTTTTACAGGTATCTTAAATTTAAAGATATAAATAATGGATAATTATGTTAATGTTTCATTGCACAATATGCAAAGAACTGGGAACAAGATAGATGCAAGACAGTTCCATTGTACCTATTTGAAATACTGCACTGCTCTAAAATAATTTTTATTTTTAGGAATTATCAATACTACAGTATACCTTCCTCCATAGGCATGGAACACCACAGACTCTTTTCCTGTACTTATGCATCCAGTGATCGTATCAAGCATTCCAGAATTGACCATCTTGTACAGAAGCAGACGGGTTTTAGGATCTACAGCTTTTTCCTACACAAGAAAAAAATGTAGTATCTTGTTATGGACCCAGGACAAATATTTTGCAAATAGGCATTTTCTTAAATTTGCTGACCAGTACAAATAACAAAAGGCTCTTCTAATTTACAGGAGTGCCACAAATGAAAACTATTTTGATCAGTGTCTCAAGATCAAAGGAAGAGTTGTGTTGTGATAGTGAGCAATTCCCTACTGATAGGAACCAAAGCTGTAATGTGCAGACTTGATATGACATCATGGGAAGTGAAATGTCTTTCAGATATTTGTATCCAGGCTTGATAGACAGATGTGGGGACAAGCAATGATGCAAAAGATTTTGAATGGAATTTCAAAGATGATGGGTGAGCGCAACTAGTGTCTTCTTCAATCTTTCCAGTTGGGCCATGGCATAAAAGAGAACAGGATCCTGGAAGTAAACCACTGGCCCTGTAGATGGTGTTATTCAGAAGGGACTGAGTTCCTCAAACACAAACTGTGTTACTCACATTAATGACTTTACCCATGTGGGTTGCATCTGACAAAGACTCTCACTGGAAGTGCATTAAACTAATGAAAAAGCAAAGCGTGGCGAACCCCCTGAATGTAATGCACTAAGGTCTGAGGCCAAGAATTCTGGAGATAAAGGAAGAAACACAAGAGTAGCCAGATGCATGTTCCCCTTCACTGGAAGTTTTCTAAGAGGTTGGTTTGAAATATTTTAGCAGATCCTCTACCAAACAAGGGTTGGATTACATGACCTCTGAGGGACAATCAAATTTATGATTTTATAATGATTCCACTATTCTATTATTGAATTCTTAGTTCCTTCATGTACTCAATTATTTGTTGTAAACCCTCTGCTTTACCAAAGTATGCATTTGATAACTATTTCATTTGATCAAGTCAATAGGAAAATATAAAACTATTTCATTTGATCGAGTCACCAAGACGCACAGCAGTAGAATGTTCCTTCTTCTCATGGAGCCTGGCACTCCGGCGTTCCTCAGAGTATGCATGCTGCTTTAAGGCATTGAAGACATGATTGGATAATTTTAAATCCATACCAATTCCATCACCAACTTGAAATTCTGGTCCAAACTGCAAACAAAGATGTAAATTGATAAGCAACTAGCTTTCATCATTATTTTAAATAAAAATGGATATACATGCTGTTATATTCAGAGTTGAATCACTGAAATTAAATAATTCTAAGTATGCTCCCTATTTAACCATTCAATTTTAAATTTAAAAACAAATTTAAATTTTGGAAAAAGAGACAAGTGTAATGTCAACCTTATTGTTTAAGGGACAACCTTTTTGATTATGAACTCATAGACACACTAAGAGGAGAACCAGCAGTAGAAATTCTTTTGAAGGTATTCTGGTTTGTAGTCATCCATTTGTCAAGCATGCAGAAAAATCATGCATATACATGTTATGCCTTCATTTCACTGCTCAAATACACTACTTCATAACTGCAATTGATCCTTACTCTCTCCACAATTAGAAAAGTTGTCAAACCTTAAATCTCTAAATTTGCCTCTTCAATTGTTTTAATTATTTATTACCCTAGGAATCTACATTTTAAATTGTATTTTCAATTTTTTTCCTATACTTTTATTTTGTTGCTTTGAATATCCTTTTGGGTGGAAAAGTAGGAAACAAATATAAAAGCGGATTTAGCAACGGGAATGAAATAAGTTGATTTTGATTTTGATGCAGTTTGGATTGATTATCCAAACTGCATTTGATTATCCAAACTGCATCAAAATCAAAATCAACTTATTTCAGTTTGGATTGATTATCCAAACTGCATCAAAATCAAAATCAACTTATTTCATTCCTGTTGCTAAAACAGAATCAACCTTTGACTGTCTCTACCCCTGCCATTATTTTAACAGAACATCTTAACTGGTTAGGCAAGTTTCTAATTTTAAGAGTTAATATATACATTCGAGTTTCTTTTCCATCTTTTTGGAGCAGGAATTCATATTACTGATATTTCTAAATCACTGTAAGAACCTCTCTTAAAAATGGGATTAAAAGGTGAATACTCCCTTCATAATGGTTGCAGTAACAGAATACTTATCTGTCTAGGAGAACTTACATTTTCCATCCGAGCTGTGTTCTTTCGTCCACATACAACTTCATCATGCTTGGTGGTTATATCTTTTCCTTTTCCTATAAAGCCCTTTTTTGGAGTAGTTGTAGGTTTATCTATCAATAAGCAGAACATTACATTTAAATGTACAATATCTCACAAGCAAAAGTATGTTACCATTTCTTTAGCCATAGTTTATAAATTCTTCTATGCTCTGAAATCCAAGTGACAATATGCTTAGGCAGCTGTTCCCCTTGAGAAAATCTGATTCAGCTTTATATTATTTAAGTAAGAAAGCTTTCAAAGAAGCTATTTTTGTTACTATTCACTACAGAATTGTTAATAAACGTTGCTAAAAAACATAGCCCATTCACAGATCTTTTAAAAACTGCTCTCTTCTCTTGCTTAAATGGTTCTATAATCCTCACAAATTAAATTTATTCACACTGGGATTATCCCTGTTTTCCTTCCTTTTTCTCATTATAAATGTAGACCAAACCCTGTGGATCAAGAATTTGCCTTTTGCTTAGGTCATAATTATATCTTTATAATGTATACTAATCAAATATTCTAGTATTAATAAAACATGGATGCTTCACTGTTTACTTTTTATAAAGCAATCAGGTAGACAACATAATCATCATAAGACCTTATTTCCAAAATCTAAAAATCTTTGTTAATCATGAGATATCTTGAAATGTTTTGACTCCACAAATTACCTGCTTTATAGGGATCATGACGAGTATCCTGCCAATCAACCTCATCTTCTGAACTGTCACTGTCTTCAAAAGGATGCACTTTTCGGTAATTCTCAAAAGATATGGACACTTGAGAAGCAAAAACAAATGTCATTTTTTTAAAAAAATCTGCCACTTTTGTTTTTTGAAGATTAAGACAAAGATGAATGAGAAATAAACTTTATTCTAACAAAGAAGTTATGGCAAATGCAAGGTAACCTTTGCTATCGCCGTTGAACTTTTTTTCTTCACGCAGAAGTTGGGCATCATATTCTCTATCAAATTCCATTTGCAGCATTTGTGCCAGCATTAGGTCACTGGAAGTATCAACATTCTCTCCACTAATGAAGGGTCTATCAATAATCCTGGATGTAATAACACAAAATAAAACATTAAGAGCAACAAAGAAATACCAACTCAGATTTGTTATTTCTATATATATTGTTGAATAGCAGTCATTAATAGAAAATCAAAGGATAGTATAGCTTCTTTTGTAACCCCAAGTGAAGAGTATACATTTCAAACAGCATGAATATAACCCAACTGATGCAGAAGGAATACTGCTATACTCAATTAAATATTGACATGTGGACTACTACAAAGAACTGCATGGTAGATTATCAGAGTGAAACTGCCCCAAAATATAGGAAGCAATTACATTTACAAGATCTTTTCCCACAATGAGCCATTTTGAAGTCTTTGTCTCTACCAGAAGATAAATAAATAAATGATGGGCAGGAATTTTGCAGGGCTGGGGAATCAGCAGTCCAAGTTATATTCATTCAATGGAAAAATTAGGCCGTTTCTACTAACTCTTTCATATGCAGAGTAAAAGAACTGAGTTTCCTGTGGTGAAAATTATGAATTGTAATATTAGGCCGTTTCTTGTAAATTATGAATTGTAAAATTAGGCCGTTTCTACTAACTCTTTCATATGCAGAGTAAAAGAACTGAGTTTCCTGTGGTGAAAATTATGAATTGTAATAGCAGATGTCTTTCTTCCTGCATGTTGTTGCCTTCTTGAAATTGTTCTCTACTTAAAGAGAATGAAGTTAAGCGATAGTGTTTACTTTGTGTAGGGGTTTTGTTAAGAGAGCAGAAAGAATTACTTCCTTTTAAAAAACTATTGTGTTAGATGAAAGAACTCAGGGTTGCCATCTTTCCTATCTGACTTGCTATATATTACAGGTTAATCCCCAAGGCACAAGTATTTCCTCTTTTCCAATAAACCCTAGGTGATACAACCAATTTCTATACAACATGCAATTGTGAATGAATAGTCTGATAACATTCCTTTCACTTGGAATAAAACTTCCTCAAAGCATGGAAGCAGTTTATCCTCTTCCTTGGGGAAATGCCTACGAAATGTGAGATTGTAATAATCTCACTAGCTATAAGATTACAGAAGGCTACAATTATGGCAGTAGCAAGGAAAGTTGTAAATTTTCTGGTACAAATGAGGAAAAAATACCTAAAATACTATGATTTGCTGTTATTACTGCTTTGGTAAAGTCATATGCGTGATTTAAAACAGACTTACAAGACAGAGTGCATAGAATTGCAACTAACCAAAGTACTGTGCCAATTATATATAAGTACCATATGAAAATGGAAAGCTATTCAACTTACGATACAACTTTTGGAAAAGCAGCACTTTCTTCTTTCAACTGTAGCTCTTTAGCTAGCTGTTCACTCATGACATCAGCAAGAGAACATGATATTGTAGTGTTTTCAGGAGTTCCCCATGGGCACTGCAAAGATAAAACATTCCATTCATCAACAGAAGATACAATATCAGGTTCAAGCCACCATGCCCACCACCATGAAAAGTCCTATTTTATTGTTGATCAACTATATTACAAGAATCTCATCAGAACATCTGCCTTCCCTTGGGAAATCGTGACTATCTACCTATGGGTTTGACTTTATAATAGAGACTTCCTCCCCTGAACTGCTAGAACTTTTCTTTACTTCCTGTAGAGGGGCTCTTTCTCCTTTAGCCAATGATTCCACCACACACATTTATCTACAATTTTTCATATGTATACAAAGAAGCCCAACAATTAAGAAAAACATTTATTTTGTCACCATTACTTTTTCAGAATATAAAGTACACTGGACATTTTTTTTTTTGCAAAGGTTTTGCTTCCTGAATTTTTTTTGGTAATCATGATAGACCTTTTAAAACTGAACACAAAGATAATTTCAGAATTAATGTATAATACTGGAAATTTGTGAAATATGAAATCAACTTTTAATGACTATAATGTATTTAACTGCATAATGTTTCTGCCACAGTGCATGAGTTCAACTGGTCTATAAGTGTTTCGCTGCTATTTTCATTTGTATTCACTGATGGATTCCAGTTGTTCTGATATTCTTTTTCTATTGGTGACAATGTCCTGGTGAAATCTTTAACCATGTTCATCACCTAAATTTTTGGGAAGGAAGTCCAAGTATGAATGCAGAAAATGAATCTTCTGCATTTCATGTCTTGTATGATGTAAGAAGTTTGCTAACCAACTGAATGTAGTTTGGTGCTCTGTAGTTACCAATAAAATTCTCAATGACATCCTTGAATGCTTTCCAAGCAATTTTATCTGGCTCTTTGAACTGCTTGTCATTCATGAGGTATCTGATAGGTAGACCAACAAAAATGCCTTCTTTGATGTTGGCATCAGTTATTCCTGGAAACATTTGTCTCAAATAATGAAAATCTTCTCCTTCCTTATTCATTACTTTCACAAAATATTTCATCAGTCCAAGTTTTAAGTGGAGGCAAAAACATCTTTGTTGGGTCAACAAGTGATTTATGTTCCACAATATTCTGTCCTGGAACCAAATTCTTCCTGAGTGGCCATTTCTTTTGAATGTAATGTGACTCTCTTGCATGGCTATCCCATTTGCATATGTAACAACAGTACTTGGTATATCTGAGCTGTATTCCAAACAGCAGAGCCACTACTTTTACATCTCCACAGATATTCCAGTTGTACTTGATGAACTGGATGAGCTTAAACAATAGTTCCATGTTTTTGTAATTTCTTTCAAATGTACAGCATAGCCAACAGGTACTGAAGGGTTTACCTTGTCATTGTGTAACAAGACAGTCTTGAGACTTAACACTGATAAATCAGTAAAATGACACCTTTCTAGAGGGTTATGCTCATAACCCAAACCATCAATGTCAATACAGAAAACTAGATTGTACACCTGTGTAAAGAAATTGGTTAAATCATCTTGGCAGCTTTGAAAGACAGAAATGTTCATACCATATGACAGCAACCATCATCCTTGCAGTCTTGAACCCAGGAGTTGTTTTTGATTTTGACAAACATTAAGTCCCTGATCAGTTTGTTTGTCTTATGAAATGAGATTTACCAGATAGATATACACAACTCAAAATCCGTATCATTGTCACTGCATGTACCTGACTGGTACATTGCAGAATCTTCAACTGTTTTGTCTAAGCTGTATTTCTCTGGTGGCTTTGATACTGACAGATTGTCATCATGTGGCACTGGACTCCTGGCTGAAGGCAGATTTAATTGATTTCTTATTTTTAGCAGAGAAACCAGTGGCATTAGTCAGATAGAGGTAATAGTCAGTCATGTGATCATTCTATTCTTGCCATATCATTGGGAGAACAAATAGCATTGTTTGCCAAGCTCTAAGATCAACACATCTTGCACAAATAATGTGAGGAACTCAAGCCTTGTCTTGATCATCAATCTTACACCAAAGTACAGTTCATATGCTTTCTTAGTCCAGTCATGGTGCATCTTTGAGGCTTAAACATATATTCACCACAAATGTAGCAGAATGTATTACGGCTGTTCGATATTGGCGAGACATTTCTTCCATTGCCAATCATCCTATAGCAAGTCTATAACTGGCTTACTTGTTATGTAAATTACATGTACATAGACAATGCTATGCCTTGAAACAATTACATCATAATGCGTGGAAACTGATATCAACAAAATGAATAGCATTTGTGCTTGTGAGCTGCTTTTATAGCATTTCCAGACAGCATCCATCCAGCCTCAGCATGCCTAGGCATGCCCAAGTTGTACCAGATCCAGAAATGTTATGCAATATGCTGACTGCATGCCTGGACATGCATAAGCTACCAAAGCATCTTACAATGCAAGCAAAAAGTAGTGAAATTGAAATACATCTAAAAAGAAACTGCAAAACAGAAGATTTCTAGAAAACTGGATGTAATAGGTAAAATTACAGGTTAGTTTCATGATTAGCAGCCAAAAATCTACAAGATACATCTGAAAGTGTTCAAAAAGCAAACTCTGTTGTCCAGTGTTACCAATCATTTATAAGTCAAAGAGTTATGATTTCTTGTTGCTTGTTAATTTTAAACTTCTTAAAATTTAAGCTAACTTGAATATACCCGCTCAAGAATAAGATTAAACAGAAATCTAATTTTTCTTTGTAAAAATACATCTTAGTCCATTATCTCAAAGATTACATTTTATATCATTTTTCAATTTTAAAAAGTGTTCAACTGTGAAGAATGAAAAAATTACAAGAGGTTCTAAATGAATTTAAAATATATGATTATAAACTTAAATTCAGTTATAGTAATTACCTTTTATCCTTAGAGCAAAATTCACTTTTTTTTTTTGAGGAAATATTTCCTTTAAAAGTATACTTACTGAAGGATCTCTATCCATGTTAAGCCTGGGCAACTTTTGCATTAGAAGTACACTTACTTTGATAATGGACAAAATGAAGATATATTCAGCTTTATCCAATAACAAAGACTACAAGTATATTAAGACAGCAGTACAACATATAAGTGAAAGTGTCATCCCTTTACATGCCTCTTTAGCGCATTTATTTTTATTTAAAAGAAAGGAAAGTCTTTGCATCCACTTTTCCTCCAGTTTAAAACAGTATCAATGTTTCTTTCTCCATTCCATTTTTTGTGATATATTGACAGTAAAGGTGAAGTTAAGGTTTAAGGATGATTATAATCCAAGTCCTTTAGATATTACTGTAACATCCTAGATACAATCACTGGTTATACCCCATTCCCCAAATACTGGGATAAAAAAGCCCCAAATGAGCTCAGAATTAAGAGGGGGAAATCTTATATGGCCCAATTCAGATTCCCTGGTGGCCACTGGGAGCCTTAGAATTTGTCTTTCCTGAGATGTTAGTGCAGTGGTTCTCAATCTGTGGGTCGGGACCCCATTTGGGGTCAATCGACCATTTCATGGGGGTCGCCAAGCAAGGCTGTCCGCCATTTTTTTTGTCCGCCATTTTTTTCCCTTTTCCGGCGGGTGCCTTACCTCCCTTGGGCTGGGCCAGCTGGTGGTCGGCCTGCTCCGTCTCTGCCGCTTGCCAGCTACGCCTCGGCCGGCGCAGGGGGCGGAACCACGCATGCACTGCGCTCCCGGGCAGGGAAAGTCCTCGACTTATGACCGGTTGGGTAGTCCTCGACTTACGACCGGTTTAGTCCTCGACTTACGACCGGTTTAGTCCTCGACTTACGACCGGTTGGGGTCGCGGCATTAAAAAGGTTGAGAACCACTGTGTTAGTGCTTTGTATTACCAAGAGTAAAAGATGAAAGATGCCTTCTCTTATGCCTTTGGGAACATTAATAGCTGTGTGACAGAAAATCCGGTCACCTTTACCCCATATTATACAAGGCTGACCTGCGCCTGTTGAATATCCATTTATTAATCAACTACGAAGAGCCATAAAACTCTAAGACAGTGTTTCTCAACCTTGACAATTTTAAGGCATGTGGACTTCAACTCCCAGAATTCCACAGCCAGCATTGCTGGCTGTGGCATTCTGGGAGTTGAAGTCCACATGCCTTAAAATTGTCAAGGTTGAGAAACACTGCTCTAAGAGAAAAAGATGGCCTCTCTACGGGTCAAACAAGGAAGAGGGAAACCCCGAAATCAGCGGGGCCTAAAGAATCAGGTCCTCCATCTTCGGCCGGCTGAGGCTGGAGCCAAGTAACCCAGCAGAAAAACACAGTTGCCCCTCACACGGAAGAAGGCTGCGAACGTCAAGATTTCGCCCCGCAAACAGTTCGCGTCAGACGTTCACGCGTTAAAAACAGCTGTCCTCTCTCTCTTCCGGGAGTTTCCAACAACCAATCCAGGTTTGGGAAATCCCCGGGTCACGCACCCCTCCTGCCCTACCCCACGCACCTTTGTTTGAGGCCAGGCTGGACTGGGAGTCGCCTCAGCAGCAGGGATGACAGCAGCGACACCAACGGGATCCATGTTGGGCGGAAAAGGAAGCAAGCCGAAGGTACCCAAGAGAGAGAAAAAAAATCAGCAGAACCGGAGAGCAAAAGCGATGGAATGAACCTCTTTCCGGCTTCAGGAACTTCCCGAAGCTTCTCCCGCCCCCTACTAGTCGGCGGCGGCTTTTCATTGGCTCCCAAGCCAAGTTCTCCAGCCCAGCGGCTGAGCCATTTCCTCTTTTGGAAGGTCGCTTTTCTTTTCCCCGCCCCCTTGCCGCCATTGACCCCGCCCTCTCTCCCTCCTCTCTATTGCGTTTAATCGTTTCGAGGGGTTTTGATGTTTCGTTCCTTTCGGAAAATGTTTTTTAAAAAAAACCTCCTTCTTCGGCTCGAGTCCTCCCTGAGCTTGAATAGATGCCGGATCAGGGAACCGTTGAATAAACGGTCATAATGGCTTCCAAACAAAAGCGGGGTTTTGTGCTTTTGAGTAAAAGCTCGTAGAGCGCCAAAGACTCCACAAAAAGCAGTTCGTTAGTACAACTGTGTTACGCTTAGTCTCTGGGCCAGAAATCAGGGAATGGATGTTTGTATCAATCAGTAGATTGAGTGACAGGCTGAACAGCCATTAGTGCTATCTCTCTTTTTTTTCTGTTTTGATTAGCCCCCTATTAAAGAAGTATTTGACTTCTTTTAGCTTTCCGTACACGCATGCAGAGAAAAAGCTCTTACTAGTATCAAATAATAAATAAAACATGAATGAAGCAAAGATGCCACAGGTTTTAGTGTATGATTGGGCTGATCAGTGTCACAAACTATTCTTCACACTGCTTTAATTTCAGGACCCGGAAGACATTGCAGTTCACTTTTCCCTGCATCCTAAATGTAACATGTCAAGTTAAAAGGTATAAATAAAAAAAGTGTTGGATTATGCACTGCTCACAGGAGTTCTATTATTAAAATAATATGAAGGAACAGACGAGCAGTGGTATCCAGAGGCAGCAAAAACAGCGAAGAAACCTTAAAATTCAATTAATTATAAAATCAGCATACACGATGAAATAAATTTTAATAGACCAAAATATTGGCTGTAATAAAGCTGTTAGCTTTGGGAAAACCACAAGTCTCTCTCTTTGTAATGGATATCAAGTAGAGATGAGTGGTGTCTTAAAGTTCCTCAAAGATGGGTTGCTTTTGTCTGAGAGTAACAAACAAATCACAGGCATTTTGAATTGATGTCCTATTTCAGCCTTTAAAAAAAAATGTAGGACCTTAGACTTTTTCTTGTATTTTCCATTGTTTTCTCTAATTCTATCATATCCCATTTTGCATTTTGAAAATCTTAGTCAAAATTATGCTGACAAGTTTCTAAGAGAGCATGCCTTTTCGCAAATATTAGCTATACTCTGCCAATCTATTCCTTTGATCTAAATCCTTTCTGAAAACAGCTGGAGTACAGACACTTTCTTTGCTCTGGAGAAGCAGTTTCAAGACTCCATGTGGGTGTCTCAGGGAGTCTGCAAAGTCAAATAAATAAATATGTTTACATTTCTGTTTTAATTTCTAATGCAGTATATATCAATAGTTATAATCCATTAACTTTGGTTGTCTTCAATAAACCCAACTGACTGTCAGGGGTCCTGAGACCAAAATACTGCTCTAGAGCAGTATTTCTCAACTTTGGCAACAATGAGATATGCGGACTTCAACTCCCAGAATTCCTCAGACAGCATGTCTAGGTCTAGTTGAGAAATACAGCTTAGAGGGAGCACTATCCCTTTAAGAAGGCTGTTCCTCGGCTCCTTTTCTTTGCGCTCATTGGAGCAAAGGCACCAGCGACGTGTCCCTGTTATGGCAGCCACATGCAGCCAGACGGAGATGCTTTAACTCTTGTTTCAAGCCTGGCGACATGCGTTGACTGATGCCTTTCAAGAGACCTGCCACTGGTCTTGCTTTCTGTTTGTTCTACTTGAGTTCTTATTTCACCAACAAGGTGAGGATGAAGGAGCTACCAACGACAGTATTACAAACTGACCATTCTGTATTCCTTTTCCTCCTCTTCTGGTTGGGTTTGGGGTGGTCTGCTTAGGATTCCAACATTTCAGAGGAGTTCAAGGGTTGCCCGATGTGTATGTCTTCATGATTAAAACCTGCTTGCAGAGATTCACTTTTTTGTGAAATCTGACTCAGTAGCGCTTTGTATTTGAACACCGCGGTTCCTTCATTCAGCCCATCCGGCATCCTGCCTGACAATGAGAATTGGGGAAGAGAACAGTGGGAAGTCCACCGTCTTCAGGGGACAGTCTGTGAAGGAAGATTTCAGCTGATTTAATTCACAAAAATGCACAATTTGCATGGAAGATAAGTTCTCCAAGTTTCAATGGGACTTAATATCAGATAGTAATTGCAGTCTAGAAGTCAAATGCCCTAGTAAAAGAAAAACTCTCTAGCTGAGTTTGACACGTTGAACTACAAACTAGTAAATAAATACTAGTAAAGTCAGAAAACTCTAGCTGAGTCTGACACTCTGAACTTCAAACCAACCAACTACATTTCAGCCTAGTATATTGAGAAGTTCATATAGTTAGTTTATAGTTCAGTGTTCAATGTAAATTTGGAAAGTGAAGTTAATAGGGTAAATTATTGGTCAGTTAATATAGATATGATAATGAAAATAGCCTTTTA
The DNA here is from genome assembly GCF_001527695.2 of Protobothrops mucrosquamatus. Taxonomy (NCBI): domain Eukaryota; kingdom Metazoa; phylum Chordata; class Lepidosauria; order Squamata; family Viperidae; genus Protobothrops; species Protobothrops mucrosquamatus. Next base: position 665,439 of record NW_015386087.1, on the reverse strand, counting down.
TCTCAATTTTTAGGAAACACACACAAGCTATCAAATTAATATTGATCTCATAATCATTGAGTTGAGTCCAATGCCCAGTTCAGTCCTGGAATTCAAATTAAGGATCCTTAACAAATGACTGTCTAGTCTCTGTTTGAACATCTTCAGGGAAAAAAAGCCAGCCAAAATCTGTGAATAATTGTTCTCTCCTCAAAATGTGGCCTTGCTCACTTTATATTCTGAAACAACATGGTCAATTATCAGTTATTCACTATTTTCCTTTATTTTTCTTTATACTGAATCAGCATTCCATGATCTTCACCTTAAATTTATACTCTTACTGTATCTTAACAGCTGATTACTTGTCTCATCATTTCACAAAAGTAGATCTAAATATTCTGTGATAGGGAGAGGAATGTGTTCATTTAATACATACTGTGTTAGTCAATTACTGGCTTCTAATTTTATGTTAGATAATTATTGGCTTCTAATTTTGGGCATGAAGCCACATACATCTTCAGTATGTGTGGCTTGTCCATGGTCACTTTATGATAATATAATGAATGCTGTCAGTATTACATTTTCAAATACAATTTTCAAAACAAAGTGAGGATACACCCAAGAAATGGAGTATGTCTTTATAATATCATTCAGACATAATTATTCATTAGATTTCAATATTGCCTTTATTTTTTACAAGTCTAGGTGGCATACATAATTGTCCCACTTCCTATTTTCCCCAAAGCAACAACCCAATGAGGTGTGCTGGAAAAAGTAATTAACTTAAAATCACCCAGCCAACTTTTGTGCTTAAGGATGAATCAGAATTCATGAGCTTCTAATTTCTAGTTCACCACTAGCTTAAACATCTTTTTATCCAATAAAAATGATAAAGCTTTTTTAGGCCAGTGAGGTCTATGAAAAAAATCCAGAAAAGAAAGAAAAGAGTTTTCAGTGAGCCATCATAGTGAACTGTCACCCTTCTAGAATAGGCTGAAAATGGTCCTCAAATATGGTCCTCAAAATTTGGGCTGCCGAAATCTCTCCAGAATAAGGAGAAATTGCAAGATTATTCATAGGTACTCCAGACAGCTGGGTTTTTTTGTGAGCAGATTGCAGGAATTGCTTTTTTGCAGTTGGCTTGCACTTAGCTGGGAGTTGCAGGATTTCATTTTGCTTATAGCCATTAACGTTGCCTGTATGAACTTTTAGTTTGACTGAGGCTCAACTTTTAATCTCTATGGATTTGATTTTGTTTTGGTTTTTTGCTGTTTTTTAAAGTTTTTTTTTAAAGATCGAGAACATTCAGACTGGCAAATTTTATTGAAATCATTGGCTGTGTTTTTTTTTCAATCCTTTAAAAGCAAAAAGTTTAATTAAAAATATAAACATATGTAAAAAAAGTATTTTTGAAATATACAGCAAAAGGATGATTAACGTTGGCATTAGAAAGTTCTAAATAGATTAAGGCTCAGATGGGCTTGATTTAAAACTCTGAAGTTAATTGAAATAATTGTATTTATACTTCAAAATAATTGATATGATGATTTTGAAAGTTGGACACTAGATGGCTGCCTTAAAATATATTTTTGGACATGATGAATGAACGTTTTAAAGTTATTTAACTTTACAGAAGAATTAAAAGATGTTATAAAAGTGATAAAAGTTGCCACACTGGAATTACAAAAGGGACTTGACAAAGATGCCAAGAATTTTGAGAGAAGAGACAAAGCATGAGAATTTGTTAGAATATTAGAATTCTCTTTGAGGAACTTAAAAATTATTGGGACAAAGAAGAAAAAATACACACTTGATTTAATGGTTTTTTTTTAACTAGGACTGGACGATGTTTTAAAGATTTTGTTTAATTGAGATGAAATGGGGGTATTTGCTTAAATGGAGATAAATATGAAAGGAAGGATTCAAATTGGGTGTTAGAGATACAGTTTATAACAGTTATGTTATTTCTGATAAGCCTTAATGGATTCTTGCTGATTAATGTGGAGAGATGAGGTTTTAGAGATGGATTTATAGAAATTGGGGTGATGTATGGGATGAAGAGGTGTTGGTTTTACTTTAAGAAATAGTGATAAGTTGTTAATTTCAACTGAAGATGAAGGAGGAGGTTTCCTTTTCTTATTTTTCTTTTTTCTTCCCCCTTCTTTCTTCTTTTTCTGTACTTTTTAATGTTTTACTTTTTAATACATTTCTATACCATGTAGGTTGTACTATTAGTTTTATCTGTATAATATAATTTTCAATAAAGTTATTGGGAAAAAAGACAACATCTAGTAAAAGTGATAAGGAACAGATACAACCTTCTGGAGGTTGTGACTGTCCATAATCATAATGGCAGCTCTTTTGTGTGAATGATCTAGTCCACATTTCCACTATTATTATAATTTTATTATTATTATTATTATATTATTATAATTTAATTTGTACCCCGCCCTTCTCCTCATGGGACTCAGGGCGGCTAACAGCCTCATAAAAACCACAATACAAATACAATGACATCTATATTAAAAACCGAATTAAAAGGAAATATTTAAGAAGGCCGATTATTAAAATTATCCTTAAAATACCCTTAAAAAACCCCACTAAAAAATCCCTAGGCCAGACCCGCTTG
>NW_015386087.1:609283-662016 GCF_001527695.2 Protobothrops mucrosquamatus | reverse complement strand
ATACCCTTAAAAAACCCCACTAAAAAATCCCTAGGCCAGACCCGCTTGTTGAAAAAGCCATGTCTTTAGGGCGCGGCGGAAGGAGGGGAGATCCGGGATCACCCGGATCTCTGGGGGTAGTTCGTTCCAGAGGGTGGGGGCTCCCACCGAGAAGGCCCTCCCCCTGGGGGTCGCCAGCCGGCACTGTCTGGCTGACGGCCTATTGGTTGCCTATTGGGTCATAAAAGTATGCTATGATTTATATAAAATATATTTTAATGCATGTGTATACATAATATATAAAGTTGTGTTTTCTGATTTTTTCAGTATGTCCTATCGGTCCTGAAATTCACCTATCCAACACTTTTTCAAGGGTAAGCATAATTTCATATATACATGAAAAAGAAGTATTTAACCAATGGGGATTGAACCAGAGAGAAGCTAATCTTTGTACTGCATGTTTTCCAATTGCTATTTTTCCTCACCTGGAGAGCTCTTACAGTATTATGCTTAGACCTAAGTACCCTTCTGGACTACATTTCCTATTAGTAAGCCTGACTGCTGACTCTCCAGGCTATATTATATCCTAATAACAGTAAGTTGTGGGAATAATGTATGCATGCTTTGTTTTCATTTCTATTGATCACAATAGGCAAGATTATCCTGGTCTGTAGATGTGATGTGCAAATATGGTTTGCATACCATACTAAGCTATGGTTTCACATCTGGGCTGAAAAAAATTGAACAACACTAAATTGCAGCAGAGATACAGAAAACTCTGACTTTGTTACTACTATCTAGCAGTAACAGCCCAGATATGGTAGCTCTATACTCAACCATGATTCATTATAAAGCCACTGTTAGAGTTATACAATTCGCTAAGCCTATGGTGTCTTTCATCACATATTAACTCAAACTAAACAAGTGCAGTTTGTGGTTACATGTGTGAATAGGGAAGAAGAAAAAAACAAGCCATTCTTAATGTTACAGAGTTTTGGTATATAGTTAAGATGTGAACAGTTTGACTATAGGGCAGGGGTAGGCAACCTTGGCTCTTTTATGACTCATGGACGTCAACTCTCAGGAATTCTGGGAGTTGAAGTCCACGAGTCATAAAAGAGCCAAGGTTGCCTACCCCTGCTATAGGGGGATTAAATGGATCCAGTACTTTAATAAAACTAATAAAACAAGACTTTTTCTCATCTATCTGTTTACAAAAACGAGAGGAAAATGGCTTGAAATGTATTTGCCATTGTATATATCTAAGGTCTCATACTGCTTATTTCCATTTGATTCTTACTCAGTGTACCAACCTTATGATTTAATTTAATCTACATACTCCCAGAAAAAGGGCTCAGTTTTTCATCACATGTGATAGAAATATAAAAATGTCTTCTGTGTCATTTACAAACATATGTTCTTTGATAAGAAGGGGTTATTGAAGTGTATGTTCTCATTATTGGACATGTGCTTTCCAAGCAACTTGTCCACACTCTACCACTAATATTCAGTGTAGGCCTAGGAAAGACTCCTATCAAAAGTCCTAAGGGCTCCTACATTACTAAATTAGATGGATAGCTTTGTTCCTAAGTTCCCAAATAATTGAAAAAAATCCTCTAATAATAAAAAAAAAAGCAGGAATCCACATGAATGGCAACGGCAGCACACTCTGAGATTTAAAAAAAGCATAAAGCCTCTGTTGCTAGAAACTGAAATTTCACATCCTATACATTTTACAGAATCCAGGAGCCTCCATTACAGATTATAAATATCCCATTTTTTTTAACTTATATTTTTTTCACATGTGTTGTCATTGCAGGTGGCAGACACTTGTTGGTGGAATTCTCTTACATGTTTCCTGGAAAATCGGCTGGATTGAGATCAGCAGCAGTTCAAGGTATAGATGAAAGTGCAGCATAAATAAATAAACCAATGTTAACTAATAGTCTCTGAAGTACAATATTTAGATTAATATCCAATGAGAGATATATTATTTTATCATATACTTTGATTGTATTCTGAAGTGGAATTTTTAGAAAAGACATTTTTTAAAAAATTGTTTTCGTTATTGGGATGTTTTATGTGCAATAAAACTAAAACAAAAGAGATTTGATCATGTCGTCCTTGCCACCTTGATACTTTTGACACATTTATCTATGACTTTTCTCCTACATTCGTGAAATTCATAATTCCTATTTGGATCAAATATGCTGCATGATATATGCATCATAGATGTTTTTCTACTACTAAAATTGCCATAAACATTGATTAGATTTCTCAATTCCACAAAAACCAGCTTTTGAATGTCAGATGCTATCTAGAGCTAAAAACACTAGCAAACATAACAACCCTGTTTCTTGAATGTCAGCAACATTCCAGTGAAAAACTCTTCACAACATTTATTAGTTTGGGTTATTATTTGATGAAGGCTGGGTTTCCAGGGAAAGAAAAATCAATTTTAATGTTAAATAAGATAAATTCATGCTGGCTACCTTAGAAATATGAAATTATTTTCAGCCAATTACTCAGATTTTTAAACATTATATAGGTAATAAGGGATTCATATTGATTCCTGTCAGCATTATCATTTTAGTTATACCTGAAAGTAAATATGGGTGGGTGTAGGTGGTTATTTATATGCAAATAAAACGCTAAATTGTGGCATAATTTTGTGCAGCAGATGTTTAACTTCTGTTCTCTTACCCTAGTACAATCTGTTTTAAAAAAGAAGCAGCAACATTGGATGTTTCCAGACTTTTATTAATAATCTCTTTTTCTTCCTCTTACAATTTTTTCATGTTTTTTCACTGGGTTTTTTTCATGCTTTGTTCCATGAAAAATACTGCAGTTTGAAATACCGTATGCACAATGCCTTTTGACTAGTGATATTTCAAACTATCCCAATCATTTTGTTCATCATTTGCTTTACTATATTTTTTTAGATTTGGAGCCATGAGTTTTACCCCACTAGATGTCAGTGTAATTTAAGCCAGAGAATAACGACTGTTATGCCATAGTTCAGTAATAAAAGCACCTATGTTCTATATATCTGAAAGGAAGAGGATATTTGTATACTATAAAAGTCAACATCATCACTTTTGATTAAATCTAAAGACAAATAAGCATGCAGACAATACATAAGAGGAGTTTTTCATTAGATTATCAAAAACGTTTTGAATTTTTTTTCAGGCTGTTACTTCTAGCATTGTGCAAAGTAGAGATACTTGACAAAATTCACTTCCTATCTCTGTGTTAAAGCAATCCTGTCTACCAAAAAAGGTCATAGACTTTCAATACAGGTGAAACTTGAAAAATTAGAATATCGTGCAAAAGTTCATTTATTTCAGTAATGCAACTTAAAAGGTGAACCTAATATATGAGATAGACTCATTACATGCAAAGCAAGATAGTTCAAGCCGTGATGTGTCATAACTGTGATGATTATGGCTTACAGCTCATGAAACCCCAAATCCACAATCTCAGAAAATTAGAATATTACATGCAATCAATAAAACAAGGATTGTACATAGAACAATATCGGACCTCTGAAAAGTATAAGCATGCATATGTACTCAGTACTTGGTTTGGGCCCCTTTTGCAGCAATTACTGCCTCAATGCGGCATGGCATGGAAGCTATCAGCCTGTGGCACTGCTGAGGNATTCAGAATTGAGTAAATTTTATGTAAACAATTGTTAATTTATTCCAAAATGTTAATATCAGTGTGAAGTAAATTCTAAAATGTATACTGTAAAGTACTCTATCTTCTATATTTCTGTCTGACAGTTACCAGCCTTCATAGTCTTGCCCCACAATCCCTCTGATTATCAACTGGATAATCCAATTCAAGAAGAATGAACATAGAAATGTCAAACATAATCACTGAGACAGTGCTTAAGTGATGAGTTCTTTCCTCTCTTCAACCATTTTGCCATTTGCTTTCTTCAAAATATGCTTTGCCTTTAGGGATGCTATGAATGAGGAATGGTTGTATCAGCCACTTTGGATTTCTCTTAGTTTCTTATTTCTGTTCATATTATATTTGATTAATTGAAATTATTTTTTCTGGATGGATTTTTTAAAAATATATGCAGTTGTTTTGTTTGTTTGTTTTTTAAAAACTAATATTGTATCTTTGTAGTTCTTTTCATGCATTTTGTATACTCTTTTATAACCCACAGTTTTATGCTTGTTGCTGAGCTGTAATGTGAAATTGGGAGAATTGTGAATTTTAAATTAATTTTCAGTTTAATTATCAACTTTTACATTACTAATTTTCTCTGTATTAATTGCAATAACATTGAAAACCATCATTTTATAATATAATTTATTTTCTATAAGTATAGCATGGATTGAAATATCCAAGAATTGAAAGTTTGCTTTGATATAGGTATATTCTTTGAAGCTTTTCTTTTCTATTCTGTTCCTCTGAATGGACAGGCAAAGAAGGCACCTTAAATAGTTTCTAAATGAATTTGGCTTTTAAGTTCATTAACAAAGGAAGCCTGAATTGCTTTTTGTTTGGATACTGCTTTTTTTATTGATGCTTTTGATTTTTTTCATTGAACAGTTATTGTCAAGTTTCATTGTGAAAAAGTAATAATAGAACTGCAGTTTTGATCTGTCATCCCCAAGTCACTGATACAGTGACCCTTTCTATTTGTGTAATATTACATATTTCTTCCTTACATGTTAAAAATATACAGCCCAGAGCTTCTACAGTCATTATAGCAGACTCCGATTTTCACCATTTGTATGATTTGGCCCATAAGAAGGATTGCTGCTAAAGCATTTCCTGTAGTTGTAGACATTCTTTCCAACCCTCTTGGCAGTACAGAATTCAGTTGTTACATCATGGGAACAACTTTTGTGCCCTTTTCCATTGCTTCTTATATGGCCAAGGATTCTTAAAACTTCACACTGTGGTCAGTGATCTCTATGGAGGTCTTGTTCTCAAGCCTGGTGCTTTATTTTTCTCCCAGCTCAGATGACTGAATATTTTAAGGAAGCATCTGATTGGATTTTACCAACAGTGTAATTGCTGTTGCTAGATTGGTCCTAAGGAAATTTATCTGGACCAATGTCCTTAAAAGGGATGATAATATTCAAACTTATGGTTAGCCTTATCTGGTTGTAGAGTATTAAGAGATTTCAGCATATGTTAATGAATAATTTGAACTATAAATCAGGTAGCAATCACTCAATTGGATTTATGCATAACCCTTGGATTTAAATCATATGTACTTTTGGTATGGTCAACAATTAAACATCAATCAAATGTTTTTATTTTATTGAAACAGTTTGCCCTTTTTTCTGACTATACTATAAGGTATTTTTTATAAATTGTTATTTGCTTCCACAGTATTCTTGAAAGTACATTTTAAGGCACTTTCAAAACATGATATCAATACTAATAAGGCCATTTGAATTCATTCACACTTTATGCACACACACACACATACTTATAATAATAAAGTAGTTATCAGAAAATGCAGACACGGATCAATGTGTTACTGAAGTATGCAGAGACCATACCTATTTGGATTTATTTTAACTATATATTTTATTCTCATCTAATCAAAGCAATGCTTGTATTTTTCTTTGGCTGAAATTATTTTTATTCAGGAAAAAAGGATGTCTTCTGTGGTTGTTCATAAATAGAATATGATGACATGAAAATATATGAAGGATGATGATAATGATTATTTGTTACAGGTCTGAAGTATTATCATGGCTTCCAGCTTCTGCACTTTTTGTGGGTATTATTTATTCAGGTTCCAGGGCCTTATCTAGATTGGTAAGATATGCAAATAGTATTTGGCATGCCTTTTTATTAATGTTTCACTACAAATGTCAATAAGATTGAACTAATTAATATTACCATAGTTAAAGACTACATGTAGAACATCGAAAATTGAATAGATAGTACTAGAAGTCATAACAGGGCTTACTGCACAAACAGTAAACAGTAAATTCCCTTTCTAATGCCCAATTCTGCAGAAAATCTGTGCAATTTGACTCCAGCTTTTGAATATGCGTGGCATGGATTAATATGAAAGATGTTCCTTCAGTCCCATATCACTCATAAAGTAGTGCCCCAAAGGCTGCTGCACCAATACATATAATAATTGTGAAAATAATTCCATCAATGAATTGGTCATTCTTTATTATTTGCTGGCCTTGAAATCAGTGTGTGATCTTAAGTAAAAACATAAATCTGTGCTACAAACCACTCATACAAGAATTGTGTACCAAGTTATGAAAACATGAACATCAACATTGGACTGGGCCCAAATTCCTGTCCTTCTCTTAATTCCTTTAACCCAGGGGTGTCAAACTGCTGCCCCGCAGGCCAGGTGCATCATGCCGAAACCGCGCCCACCCCATTGCCGGCAATGGAAAAAAAGTTGTGATACGTCGCAACACGTCACTTGACGTTGTGAGTTTGACACCCCTGCTTTAACCTTTTATTATCCCACCCATAAAAGGATTCAGACCAAGAAGCATCACAAAGGAGATTTCTGCAGTTGAAATATCACAGATTATATGGCATATGTTGGCTACTTGCTTCTCCTTTGTCTAAGAAGTGAGGTTTGTAATGAGATGGATCCTCATGTGGCTGAAATGAATTGATCAGATGATAGATTTGGAGAGATGGGAACCAAAGGATAGATTTGGAGAGATGGGAACTAAAATTGATTGGTCCAACATACTGAATTTCCTTTCCTAAAGCCTAAAAGGTCTAAAAATGACGATGAAAGACAATAAACATCTGGTGAAAGTTAGCTGAGCTGGGCAATCTGAGCCATAGTTGGCAGGAAAACACATTTCTCTTGGCCCTATGAAGAGCCAATAGCATTAGGGAGGTGAAAGGTGTATGTGTGTGTAAATGTGTTGATTTGGCTGCAGAAAAGGAAAAATATAAATTCTGATGTCAGATTTCCTAGGATAGCATTATTCTAGTGTTTCCTTTCATTGTGCACTAGTTCAAGAAACTTACGCTTAGCCATGGATCTTCCTTCTCTCTCAGCAACAAAAATGGCAACAAGCCCAGCAGTGGAGCTGTGAGCTGTTGTTTTTTTTCTTTTCTTTTCCTGCTTCTGGTGAAAGGCTTGTTATCTCTGTGCCTTGTTCACTTGTTTTCTTTTAATACTGGTTCTTACAAATTCCCAGGTAATTAAAATGAAACTTTTGTAGCTGCAATCTCTTAGATTTAGTCACCCTTGAGCATGTTCTGTATCTTCAGTTAACTTAGAATAACAGAAGAACAAATAAATTGTCTATTGAAAACATTTGCTAGAGTCAAAATATTGAAAAACACTTCAAAGAGACCTCATATATAAAAAGATTTTCTTATAAGTTAATTTGTCTAGAGTCTAGACTTTCAGTATTTCACACTTTCCATGTTTCCATTCCATTTTTGGAATAAGAAAATGAGTTATTAGGGAAAATCTGTGGTACTATATGTATACAATTCGCTCCCTCCATTTCAATAAGAATGGCCCTGTTGATGTAGTCACAACAATAACATCTCTTTCAAAGATGGAGGCAGGCCTATAACCACTGCAACTTTTCCTCCCATCAGGGATACCATGTGATAGCTCTGAGCATCAGGGCAATGTAAAGAAGTCTTTGCTTTCCTCTCTTCTAACTTAGATGTCTTCAAGTGTGTAGCAAACTTTTACAAACTGAAACTGAAGGAAAACTTCTGAGGGGGTCCTATCAAATGTCTGCTGTTAGTGCCATCAGATGGGCAGAAGGTGATGGGCAGCTTGATTTACAGTGTCTGCAATGCTAACTTTGTTGGTCCCATTTTCTTTCCTGGCAGCCAATTCCTATCTTTCTTACCTTACACAATGCTGCAGATGTTATATTTTATGGAGTGGAAGCCTTGGTGCAGAAAGAGGTATGGATAATTAATTAAATGGCCTTTATATCCCTGTATATCAGGTTTATCTAGACCCTTTGTTAACTATATTTTCTTAGGCTAAATATTTCAGATATTAATGCATGCACATATTAAATACAATACTTTTGCAAATTAATTTCAAATAATTTAATTCTTCTAGGAGATGGTATATTTACAGCAAACCTTTGAAGTTATGAGAGATGGAGAGAAAGAGAGAAAGCATGTGAAGGGAAAACTGTATATGATAAAAAAAAATTGTATTACTTAAATGTAAGCAGCTCGAAGTTATCTGCATATGAGTTGGACAGCCATATAAATTTGTTTAATAAAATAAATAAGTATTATTTTGAAGATTCATAAGTGATTTTGACAAAGCAAAGCTTATTTTGAGGAGGCCTTAGGTTGAAGCTATAAGAGTTGTATTTTAATCATGGCACTGCCTTATTCTCATATGCTTCTTGATATCTTCCACTCTCGTTTTCTTATTGGAGCCTTTTGTGCTGTCCACTCTTGAGTTTTCCAAACGATGCGGGTGTGGTAGTGCTTGAAAGAAGTTGACCTTGATTCAAGAAGTTTTTCTCTTTTTTTTTTCATCTGTCCAGCATCCTGAGGAACTGTTTCCCAGCTTGAAGTCTTTTTTGAAATCTTTATTGAGTAACTTAGAACAATCATAACTCTCTTTTTCATAATAATTCCTGAAATCCCTGGAATTTCCATAAAATCACCAGGAAGTGGTTGCCAAATCTTACACAAAATGTTTAATCTGGATTTGATGTCCACAGCACACACTTTATGGACATTTAATGATGTTTAATACTGATAATTATTTATATATAAAACATGTGTTGCATAAGTATAAACTTTTAAAGTATTTTATGGAACTATTTCTATTACCACAATGTGGGATAGATATAATCTTTGGAGGGGGATACATTCTCTTTCATTTATTTGGGTAGCTGGTGATAGAAAGTTTGCTACCAGCATTTGGAATAGTGATATATAGGATCTCTAGAGATTATTTTAAAAAGTTTATGAGATATATATGATCTATAGACAACTGAATGCCCAGTCCAGCATATTGGAGACACTGCTAAGGAAAAACAGCCTGAAATCTTTGAATAAGTGTTATCTTTGTATTAGTTACTCTCGCAGCTTAGCACATGTTCCTGGTTGTGAGGTAAAATATGTTTTATCCTTATATTACTGAAATCACAATAAATGAAATTCTATCAGAAAACAGGTGACATTCAAATGCATGGTAACGTTTTCTTTCATTAATCATGTTTTGAAGGTGGGTTTTTTGATATTATTGTGTTTTTTTTCTTAACAGCAGAACTCTGCCCTAAAACTCTGCAGGTAAGTTTCCAATGTTTGTTCAATGTGGATATGTATGGAATTCGACAGAGACAATACATGAACAGCTGATCCTCTATTTAATAAAGAGTTAGGAGTATTCATCGTATATTACATGGTAGGTTGTAATTAGTGCACGTTTGAATAATGCAGTATTCAATTTAGTGTGAATTGTAAATTGTTACCAGATCATGTTTAATGCAACTCAGAATTCAGTTAATGCAAGGTTAATGTGTGCTCAGTTGAGGCGAGCCCCTGTGCAATTGAGGTTGAAGTTGGGGTTCAGATGCTACTCATCTTCATGTGTGCAAAATGGAGAAAAGGAAGAAAATAGTACATTAGAATAGTATTTTTCAACCATGGCAAATTTAAACTGTGTACTTCAACTCCCAGAATTCCCCAACCAGCATAGCAAAGTGATAGAAGTATCACTTTGAATAGTGCAAATTTGAATAATACAACCATTTTCATAAAATTTATTAACTGAACTAATTATAATAATAATAATGGTAAAGTTGGAAGGGATCTTGGAGGTCATCTAGTCCAACCCCCTGCTCAGGCAGGAAACCCTATACCATTTTGGACAAATGGCTGTCCAGTTTCTTCTTAAAAACTTCCAGTGTTAGAGCATTCACCGCTTCTGGAGGCAGGTTGTTCCACTGGTTAATTGTTCTAACTGTCAGGAGGTTTCTCCTTAGTTCTAGGTTACTTCTCTCTTTGGTTAGTTTCCACCCGTTGCTTCTTGTCCTGCCTTCAGACTCTTTTGAAAATAGCTTGACTCCCTCGTCTTTGTGGCAGCCCCTGAGATATTGGAACACTGCTATCATGTCCCTCCTCGTCCTTCTCTTCGTTAAACTAGACATACCCAATTCCAGCAACCGTTCCTTATATGCTTTAGCCTCCAGTCCCCTAATCATCTTTGTTGCTCTTCTCTGTACTCTTTTTAGAGTCTCAACATCTTTTTTACATCGTGGTGACCAAAACTGGATGCAGTATTCCAAGTGTGGCCTTACCAAGGCATTGTAAAGTGGTATTAATACTTCACGTGATCTTGATTCTATCCCTCTGTTAATGCAGCCTAGCACTGTGTTGGCTTTTTTGGCAGCTGCAGCACACTGCTGGCTCCTATTTAAATGATTGTCCACTAGGACTCCGAGGTCCCTCTCACAGTTACTACTATTGAGCAAGGTACCCCCTATACTATACCTGTACATTTGGTTTTTCTTGCCTAAATGTAGAACCTTACTTTTTACTTTAATTGAAACCTACCTTATGTAGGTTGCAATGTATGTGGCATTTATTTAGTTAAACCTCAATCCTGTTAAAACCTATGACCAATGTACATAGTGTTTATAATTAAAAATACGATTGTTTAAAATATTATTGTTTCAGAACAGTCTTTTTTCAGGATTATAACTGGACTTCAATTTGCATTTGCATTTGTCAAGATTTGATAGGGTGGTTTAGTAATAAATCTTCTATTCTCTAATTATGTGATTACATTTAAGTAAGGAAAAATGTTTCAAACAACCTTGACAATTGTTTAGGTATGTTAAAGTATAAAAAACTATGATATAAATGTAGTGGAGAAAAAAGAATCTGTTGGAAACAGTTCTGCTGTAAAAAAAGTTCAAACTACTTTGAACTTTGTCAGCCTTTCCTAACTTTTTGTCCTATAGGAGTGGATTGTCAGGCCAGATAGAAATTATAGGAGTTTCATCTAATTTATCAAGAGAACAGTAGGGAAGAGAAAGCTCATTTAAGAAACCTTTGAGAATTCATTTGATTAGGATTTTATATATTTGTATATTTTCCTTAATACAATTAAAATTGAAAGCAATTTCAGGGAGGTTATTTTCCCGTGGGAATGGGTAAGAACCTGATTTCTCATAATCTCCAGGAACCCCTTAGAAAAAGGAAATGTATCACATATTTCCATCCCTATATATGATATCACTGGCACCTGTTGTTCATGCAAGAAATGTGAATGGGCCAACATGGAATGCCATAAAGCTATTACATCCCTGGGCCATATCTTCTTTTAGGATCATTGGACTCCTTTTCCTAATACTGATTTTGTAAGTTTGGCGGTTTGTCTGTAGGATAGTCAGACAAAAAAAATCATTTCATTTTAAAATAGGTCATTCTATCAAACAATTTAAAATTAGGGTTGTTTAGGAGCAGTGTTTATGTTAAATGAAAAAAACAGAGGCATCTAATCCCCTCTGTGCACTTATCGCCATTGTAATTGAACCCGTCCACCTTACTGGTTGTCTTCCACTTCTCCTTCTTTCCATCTTTCCCAGCATTAGAACCTTTTGGCATAATGTGTTCAAGGTAGGATAATTTCAGCCTGGTCATTTGTGCCTCAAGTGAGAACTCTAGATTGACTTGGTCAAATTGTTTTCTTGGCTATCTACAGTATTCTCAGGATCTTGTATAACACTAAATGTTCAAAGGTGTTCAAAGGCATCGATACTCTTCCTGTCCTTTTTCATCAAAGTCCAACTTTTGCTTCCACGTTTTAATGATGATACACAATAATAAATATGAGATGGAAGCCAGGCTGATTAAATTAGTACATTAGCACTTGTGTCTATGGAGATTCTCTTCCTCAGGGAAAAAAAACAGTCTAGTTACCGTTTGAAAGAGCAACTCTGAGGCATAAATTAGCACTCAAATATTTCTCTGATCAGCCATGAAGTCCCCTGGGGATTTTGGACCAGATTCAAAGGATTATTATGAGAATAAAAAAAATGGGGCAGGAATGACATATGTACTTTCTGATCTAGTGGAAGGAAGACTAAGAAATGTTAACATAAAAAATATATATTATTTTTAACCACAGTTTGAAATAGAAACATAATTTATTGGAATCTCTGGTGCTAAGTGCCCTTTTTATCTTTAATTGCAGAGTGCTGATTCTTTTGCTGGCCGCAGGGGGGCTTCCTTTCTATGACCCACAGGTTAGTTGTTTTCAAAGAAATCCTGAACTTGCTATGAAAAGCACAAACTCTCTTGTAATAGATGCCTGAAATAGTGACAGAATGAACTTCACTAAATGGTTTGAACTAAGGAATATTTTACCTAGAACAGAGTTTCTCAACTTTGGCAAGTTTAAAATGTCGGACTTCAATTCCCAGAGTTCTCCAGTCAGCATGCATGTTAGTCCATTGCATTTCAGGTATGCTGTAGAACAGTGGTTCTCAACCTTTTTAATGCTGCGACCCCCAACCGGTCGTAAGTTGAGGACTAAACTGGTCGTAAGTCGAGGACTAAACCGGTCGTAAGTCGAGGACTAAACCGGTCGTAAGTCGAGGACTACCCAACCGGTCGTAAGTCGAGGACTTTCCCTGCCTGGGAGCGCCGCGCATGCGTGGTTCCGCCCCCTGCGCCGGCCGAGGCGTAGCTGGCAAGCGGCAGAGACGGAGCAGGCTGACCACCAGCTGGCCCAGCTCAAGGGAGGTAAGGCACCCGCCGGAAAAGGGGAAAAAAATGGCGGACAGCCTTGCTTGGCGACCCCCGTGAAATGGTCAATTGACCCCAAATGGGGTTGCGACTCATAGGTTGAGAACCGCTGCTGTAGAACAAAGTAAGTCAATAAAAAGCAAATATATTTATGGCCCTTTAAGGATATTGCATATTGCAATAATAAGTTCAATAACTTCAAACATATGCAGAATATTATTTTTATTGGGTATTTTAAATTTCTCATTCACTGTGTATGATAATGCATGTGTTTTATAACCCACCTCTCTGAAATTGGATGCATTTTAATACAGTGTTCCTTAGCACCTCTCCATTTTATATCTTGTTGCAGTTTGAACAGTATGCCAAAACCAGTTTTGCACTTTCTTCAAAATTTTTGTTCTCTGTGACAGAAGGTTTTTTCTCTATCCTATTCTTAATTCATGAGAATTTCTTTAGAGTTACTTTTAGGAGTATTGTGGGCTTGTTTATTGGTAGATATGGCCAAAGATGAGATTGCTGTTTTTGCTTTTTCTATGAAAACTATAACATCGTTAGTGTGGTGAAGTGATACATAAAATGCTTTACTTATTAAAGTATTCCCACTGTAACAGTCACAACTGAAACAAGGACACTTTGATGTTTTATTTTGCAGTTTGATACAGATGGCTATTTTTGGGCTGTCATACACCTACTATGTGTTGGTAAGTTTTTAATAAATTAGCAAAAAAATAATTCAACTTTCTGGCCTACGCATAGCTCCTCTTTGCTATGAGTCTCAGTTTTCTGTCTTTACTCCATACAGTATCCAGTGGCTT
Organism: Protobothrops mucrosquamatus; assembly: GCF_001527695.2. NCBI lineage: Eukaryota > Metazoa > Chordata > Lepidosauria > Squamata > Viperidae > Protobothrops > Protobothrops mucrosquamatus. The sequence continues at coordinate 648,490 of NW_015386087.1, read as the reverse complement.
ACATAAGCACTGTCTTTGTTACTTTCTGCTGGAATAAAAAATCATGTAATAGAAACCTGTATGTCCTCTCCAATGGTCCATGTTTGATCCAACTTTACACTGAATTATATAGCATTGTGAAAATGGAAAAGTAAATTAACAGAATCAAGTGGGAAGATTGCAGAACAGAGAAAATTTTTTTTACAATTCTTTTAATTTCAGGATTAGGAAAAGAAATTTAATCTGTACTAGATAGGAAAAAAGATAGTTATAAATACAAAATGCAACCTAAGCTGAAATAACTTTGATGCTATAGAAGGTTTGGATTTTTATACAGGCAAGTAGATTTTAAACCATAGCTCTGTGTCTCCCTTTCTGAAATTGTTCCTTAGCTGTACCAGAGGATGCAAAATATATTAACACTCCAACTTCATGTTTTTTCTTTCACAGGTGCTTACAAAGTATTTTACAAGTTGTGGAAACCAAATTCTCTAAGGTGATTCATGTTTTTTTTCTGAATATGAAGTATTTATAATAACACTAGCTGGTCTGGAGAAGGAAAAAATATTATATTCTTTAGTTCTTTATATAATTAAGAAGGATTAATAAGGAGACAGAAGGAAGAAATTGATGGTTGTCTTTTGCAAGTATAGGTTAATTTTCCATAGTTTGATACCCTTGAGATGTATTGAAACAAAATTCTCAAAATTTCTTTGCCAGCTTATCCAGTAATAAATAGGTACCACTTTGGTGGGAAGGTAACTGCACTCTGAGATTTCATGTTGGCCACATGACCGCAGAAAAGTCTTCGGACAGCTTTGGCTTAATGGCCTTGAAAGGGAGATGAGCATCACCACCTATAGTCAGCAACAACTAGCGGAGTCAAATATGCAGGGACTCCTTTACCTTACTTTATCTATCCGGTAGTAGCTGAAAATTCTGGAAGTTACTTTTGGTCCCAACATATCTAGAAAAACCTGGTTTGAAAGAATAGCATTATTAGAAACAGATATAATGAATGTAAATATTGTTCAGTAGAAGATTCTTACCATTCATTATGGTAATTAAATAATCTCTAGAGCACAAAAAGTATGAGTAGATTTATTTATTTATAAACTTTATTGATTGCCTCAGTTCTGAGGGACTCCAGGCAGTGTACAGGTCTAACACATAATAACTGATACATAATTTGATGGAAAACAGTAACAATCTTTCTGACTTCATTAACTGCATACAACCAATCCCCACTCAAAGATATTCCAAAAATACCAAATTTATATTTGCCTCCAGGTAATGAGCATGGAAGCCACCTTTGCTTCTGGAGGCACCTTATTCCAAAAGAGGGGAGTCCGCACAAAGAACACCCTCCATCGAGCTCTTCCCTTTACACCTCATAATAGGAAGACACTTTCAACAGATGCATCCTGCTCATCCAGATCAGTTGTCCATCTCTCAAGCCAAAGTCAGTGGCAACAGAAAGTACAGTGATAAGACAGGCTCCATAAATAATTGGTTATTCCCTGAAAATATAATTGAAATATAGATACATAATTTACAGATGACTATATTTTTGAGTAAGGACAATCTCTGAAAAAGAATTGTCAATCTTTTTCTAATTCCATAGATCAATTAAACATCTCACTTTCTAGTATGAAGAAAAAAAATGCTGGTTTTAGATCAGAGTGTGAAAAATGTGTTGGAAAGCCTGATCTGTAGTTTTCTGGAACCAAGAACACTACTCGAGCAATTTCTGTCACCTTATCATAGAAATGATGGGAAGATAAGCTTGTTTAAACTTCTTGTTAGCTACCTACCATGAGTATTTAACTACCTTGGTGAAACATTTTCATCTCCAAGACAACTCTAGATGTCACACAATAAATATACAGTCAAGCTAACATGTATCTGTCAGATTAAAGGACCTGCCTAAATCAAACTCAAGAAATCTCGTAATTGAAAGAAAATAAAAGTTAATATCAAAAGTGTATGTTTGTATATATAATTATTTAAGGGGTAATTGACATTGTTTGACAGAGTTCTGACATTAAAGTAACTGACTTTTTTTTCCTTCTTAGTAACTCTGAACAACAATACATAAACTATGCATTCAGGTACATTATATCTTGATTAAGGAAAAATATGGAATGTTTACCATCCCTTCATAACTGTACATACATTAAGTTGAATGACTTTAATATCTATCATATTCATATTACTCATTCATCTTATTTAATGCTATTTTTTACTTAATTATATTTTGATGGAAACACCAAAGCAATTTTTCTATGCATTATCAGCTAGTTATAAAAAAAGAGTGAATTCTGAATTGAATGTGATATAATGTGATGCCCCAGAGCAGTCATGCTGCATTCCATGGAATCTATACTGAGAATCAAATGGACCTAGAAAATGGATATTTTTGTGTGTGTCAATATTCAGGAATGCTGCTTACATTTGCAAAAAATGTCTTTCTGCAACATTAGACTCACAAATATAGAAGCATGCTGTATTTATAGAATCCTGATACCCAGATGGATCAGAAAATAAGTCAAAGAGCCTACAGCCCCCTTGAGAATATTTTTAGATGAATTGAGGAAGGTCTCTGGAAGAGTCCTAGATTAAGGAAGTTATTGTAATAAATAATGGGTTATCTATTGGTATATTAAAATTACAAATTAATTATATCTTTTGTTTCTAGTGTGGTGATGTTGGCTTTTGCATCCCACCCAACAGGTAAAAATAACAACAATTATAATTGGTATATATGTGTGTGTGTGCATTTTTCAGACCTAGTGTTATTTCTTTATGTATGCTACCTCAGATGCTCTGATATTGCATGATTTGGGAGCTGCACATGCATAGCTTCTTCACTGCTAATATTGTTGTGAATATGTGCACATTAGAGTTTGATGTTGAGGCCGAGGAATGCAGCTCAGCATGTGAAGGAGAGTCTGAAAAATGAAATTGTTCATCATTGCATCTCAACTGACAAATAACACTTAATGCTCACTTTATGAATCAGAATTGTCTACTGTGTTTGATTACAGCATTTTAGAGGCCCACTCCTCAGGGTCTTACAGTGGTGTCAGCCCTTGTTGCCCTCTAGCATGGCTCCTGTCTGCCTACAGAATAGCAATTCCAAGTCTTTTCCTTTATGCTGAATACTACTTCACCATCAAGAGTTTTGGGAAACATTGTAGATCATTTCAAGGCAAAAGGATAGATTTCTTTCTGTTGATGGTCTACAAAGGAGAGAGTTCAGCTTTGCCAGTAAAGTACTTTTACTTCTAGCATGCTATAAAACAGAATTTAGTCTTTTAATTTTGATCTCCAAAGATTGTAAAATAAAACAACTTGCAGAATATACAGCATTCAAATTTTGTGTAAACTGGGAGACAGTGAGTTCTAGTTTCTCCTTAGGCACAAAGCCTGCTGGGTAACCTTGGGCTGGCTATATTCTCTTAGCCCTAGGAAGGAGACAATGGCAAACCATTTCTGAAAAAGAAAACCTCATGGACTTGTCAGGGCACTCTCTGAGAACTGAATATGATTAAATGGAAAAAAAGACAGGTCTTTAGTTTACAATTGCTATGGTTTTTAGCCAACAACATTGAACTAGAAGACCTCCAAGGTCCCTTCCAACTCTGTTATTCGGTTATCCAAAAAACAAGCTAGCTATTGTGAGGTGGTCTTCTCTCCAGAATCTGCATGTCCCAGAGTCCCTCAAATGTTAGGACAGGCCATTTTAAAGAAAACACAGAGTTGGGAATCAGCAATCTCCCCCCCCAAAAGTGGGCAAGCCTTTATTTACCCCCTGATTCTCCCAGATGAAGAAAAAATGATAACACAGGCAGGTGAAAAATAAATCAACTTCTAGCCTTTTCAATAAACTCTTATACTTATTCCTAATTTTCCCCTATGATTAATGTTTGCTGGTCTGCTATTTAGGGGAAGATAATGAAAAACGTCTGTAAATCTTGTAGGATCTTATAACAAGTAGTCCTCGATTTAACAACTATTCATCCAGTGATTATTCAAAATTACAATGGCCCTGAAAAAAGTGATTTATGACCATTTTTCACACTTATGACTGTTGCAGCATTCACATGGTCACATGATCAAAATTTGGACACTTGGCATGTATTTATGATGGTTGCAGTGTACAGGGTCATGTGATCACCTTTTGACAAGCAAAATCAATGGGTAAGCTGGATTTACTTAACAACTGTGTTACTAACTTAACAACTTCAGTGATTCACTTAACAATTGTGGCAAGAAACTCATGGGGCAAAACTCATTTAACAACTGTCTTGCTTAAGCAATGGAAATGTTGGAGTCAAGGACTACCTGTGTTTTTCAAGACCACAAAAATCTCTGATTTTTAGGAGCTGGAATACATTTAACATACAATGCACCTCTTTTTGTGCAATGTATTCTCAGATGCAACTTAACAGGTTCCTCTTTTATGAAATCCTGAAATGGAAATCCAGTTGCTATCTTCTCCCTCTCTCCCTTTGCTGTTTCTTCTCTTCACAACAATTCAGTTATGGAGGGAAATAGTCAATGCTTGCAAATATTTCCTGCAGCATCGTATGGAGCAATATATATATATATAGCCAGCGGAAAACAAATTATTCCCTGAACAACCATGATTATAAATGGGAGTCTTGCTCATGAATTTCCATGGAAAATACAAACATTTTTAAAGTAGAAACATGCTCCTTAAATGGCATTCTTCCCTTTTTTTACAACCTGATTTCAGACTGATGAGAAAGAGAATGAAATGTTGTAAGTGCAGTGGCAAATTGTTGAAGTGATAAAAATCATGTTAAAACCAAAAATAAGTAATATAATTCCAGTGTTAAAATGTTGTGTTCCTCTATTCCAGTGATGGCGAACCTTTTAGAGACCGAGTGCCCAAACTGCAACCCAAAACCCACTTATGCATGGTCGGGTGCCAGGTGGGTGTGGTCCATTGGGTGGGTGTGGCCCATTGGGTGGGCGTGGCTGTGGTGGTAACAGCAGACTGGGTGGGACTAAAAAGTTCAATCAATCAATTCCAACTTTGCAAGATCTTTTTTTTCCCCGCGAGAAGTTGAAATTGACTGATTGATTGAACCTTTTTTTTTTTGTACACGGCAGCAGAGGCCTAAAGTGAAAAGGTTTTATAAAACCCAGCTGAAGGCCTAGGACTGGGGCAACAGCACGCATGCCCACAGAGAGGGCTCTGAGTGCCGCCTCTGGCACCCGTGCCATAGGTTCGCCATCACTGCTCTATTCTGTCCATTTTTCAACAGGGCAACCAAATACTGGTGCCAATTTTTTTTAAACTAAAAATATGATTTTATTTCTTAGGTGATCTCTTCAGTGCCTTGGAATTTCCACTCCTGTACTTTTACATCTTTCACAGCAGTTGCCTTGCCAGGTAACTTTTCAGGATACAAGCCAGACCTTATGATATACGTGGGAAACAAACTACTATATTTTTGATGAGCTGTTAAAGGTGTTTCTTTTTTTCTAGGCTCAAGTATGGTCGTAAGCATTCAATTATTGGTCCACAATGATGCATCATACTAATCTGAAATTTAACCAAATGTTTTCTTCAAAATATGCCAAACATTATAATGTGAATAAACTATAGGATTATTTGCAGCAAAAGGCTGCATAAATTTTTGGTGGGGAATTATACAAATTATAGTGCAGCACTCATGAAAGGCACCAACACAGGAGAAGTTCATTCAAGTGAATTAGACCAAAATCCCAACACGTGTCTGTTCAGAAGTCAGTTCATTTAATGTTACCCACAGGATGCACTCTAAATGTTAATTTTTAAATCATTTTGCCCCTTCACTCAGTTTGGTTGAAGTAAGCTTCTAAAAGGTATTCTTGCTAGATTGAACCAACTGTTAGTAATATTTTAAAGGGTCCTCAAGATTTCTCGGCTGATATCTCCATCTCTGACATTGTTAAAGCATTCTTCAGATAGCTTTTGAGTTAAAAATAAGTTTATTAATCCTGATGGCAAATGGGACCAGAATTTTTGTTGCTAAGCAGTAGGTTGTAAAGTGCAATATTACGTGACTGCATCACTTAATGATGGCAATCCTGCAGTCCTGGTGCTGTCATAACCCTAGGGCTGTGTGGGTCATTAAGAGAGAAGAAGCCAGAGTCCTAAACAAGCATGCCAGTGGGTGCACAAGTGTTGCTGGTGGGGGAGGATGGATATTGCAGGCAGGCTCTGAGTGCAGGTGGGCTGCAGATACTGCAGGGGATGCCAGAAGCAGGCCCTATGGAGTGCAGGTAGGTAAAAAACCAGGGGACCAACATCCAACTTCTTACCAGCTTCCTCATTGACTTTGCTTGGGGGAAGCCAGCAGGGAATGTCGAAAATTATGAAATGACTGTGCTTCACTACATTGTTGTAATTGCAAGTTGGGCACAGAGTACCTGAATTGCAATCAAGTGACTATTGGGACAATGTGACAGCCCCAGCTTTGCAGACAGGTCACAAGTCCCACTCATTTATTGCCATCATAATTTTGAATGATCACTGAACGAGTGGTTGTAACTCAAAGACTACCTTTATTTTGAGCATAGAAGCATACCATCACATTTGTATTTTGGCCCTTTTTCACTGAGATGGTTTAGAGCAGCAGTCCCCAACCTTTCTGGTTCTGTATACTGGTGGCAGGGGGAGTGATGGTTTCGTGTGCGCCACTTAAACAAATGCAGCTTTGTGCACTTGCCTGCTGGTTCCCAATGGACTGTGGACCAGTACTGGGCCGTGGACTGGGGATTGAGGACCCCTGGATTAGAGGACATGATTTTAACATTACAAGAATTGCCTCCTGAAAAATAGTGACTTTCTAAAACAGGGGTCTCCAACCCCTGGTCCGTGGACTGGCACCGGGCCGCGCAAACAAGCAAAGCCCCATCTGCGGGATGCAGGCAGTACATGAAACCACACCCCCTCCGGTCCATGGAAAAACCTCTCTCCGCGGAATCTGTCCCTGGTGCCCAATAGGTTAGGGACTTCTGCTCTAAAATGAGCTGAATAGCTGAATAAGATTTAAAAATGGGCAGACTACTGTATTCTGTACAGAATCCTGGTGCAGAATTTGTCCCCATCAAACAAAGCATCTTTAAGCAAAGTTCTGGCACTAGGATGCTCCGGCCAGCAAAAAGGAAGAGCAATTTTTGTTGATTGGGCTTTCTTCTTGTAACCTAATTTCTCCCACCACAGTCTGTTCCAGAATTAGAATGGTACTGCAAAGGAGAATGAATTGGAGGAAATTCCTCGTCCTGCCTTCCTTGATGGGATTCTTTATGGAATCTAAAGCATCTTTCCCTAACATGGTGCCAAAGGCAATGCTGGCTGGGAATTATGGGAAATAATATCTAATATATCTGGAAGACACCATATTGGGAAAGCTGATTTAAAGCTTTCCATATGTGATGAAAAAGTGTTAGCAAATTAGGGTTGTTTGCTGCTTATCTCTAAAAAACATTAACTTGTTTTTTAAGGATCTTATTTGAACACAAAACCTCAACTAATGCATTTTTCTACTACTCACCACAGTGGACTTCTGGGATTTCTTCTGACTTTACATACTATGAAACTTAAAAGCAGCAGCTCCTCAGGACAATATATAACTTGGAATTTCTTAGCAAAGGTAAGATGATTACTATTCTATTACTCAAAAATTTAAGTGAACATTTTCTTTAGTTTAGTCATTACAATGTTAATAACCTAAAGTTCTATTATTTGTTTTCTATAATGTAATAAAACAATAGTCTTTTCTTACTATGTAATTCCTTCACAGATTTGATCAAACTATATATAGATCTTCCACAAAGATGCTTTGTGTATTTTTTTAAATTACTGTTATTTTTGAGATCTCATAGAACAGAATTTCTACCTACCACATTTTATCATATTTTTCTACCTATTACTTGATAAGATAGAAAAATGTGGGTTAAACACCATCACCACCAGATGGATTTGCAGCAGGATGACCACCCATACTCAGCATGTGGTCCTCAATGGAACTGCATCTACATGGAGGGAAGTGTGTAGTGGGGTTCCCTAGGCCTCTGTTCTGGGCCCAGTGCTCTTCAACATCTTCATCAATGATTTGGATGAGGGGATAGATGGGGAACTCATCAAATTTGAAGACGACACCAAGCTGGCAGGAATAGCCAACACTCCAGAAGATAGGCTTAAGATACAGAAGGATCTTGACAGACTTCAACATTGGGCGCTATCTAACAAAATGAAATTCAATGGAGAAAAAAGTAAAGTTCTACATTTAGGCAAGAAAAACCAAATGCACAGGTATAGTATAGGTGGTATCTTGCTCAATAGTAACTGTGAGAGGGATCTCGGAGAGGACTGGAGGCTAAAACATAAAAAATGGTTGCTGAAATTGGGTATGTCTAGTTTAATGAAGAGAAGGACTAGGGGTGACATGATAGCAGTGTTTCAATATCTGAGGGGTTGCCACAAAGAGGGAGTCAAGCTATTCTCCAAAGCACCTGAAGGCAGGACAAGAAGAAACGGATAAAAACTAACCAAAGAGAGAAGCAAAACTAACCAAAGAGAGAACTAAAGAGAACTTTCCTGACAGAACAAATAATCAGTGGAACAACCTGTCTCCAGAAGTTATGAATGCTCCAACACTGAACGTTTTTAAGAAGAGACTGGACAACCATTTGTCTGAAATGGTATAGCATTTCCTGCCTGAGCAGGGGGTTGGATAGAAGACCTCCAAGGTTCCTTTCAACTCTATTATTATTATTGTTGTTATTATTACATAATTAAGATTTTCCCCAAAGCCAAAAAAAATGAGTTTTCTTTGAAATCCACATTACTGGTATTATTACATTGGAAATCACAGCCATATTTCTGCAGCCATTGGGAGTAGTGAGTTTTTTTTTTAAATCATGGAGGGTGGAAATTCTCACTGCACCCCCGCCAGCATCTTTATTCAATTTCAGTATTTCATTTCCATATGAAACGAAAGGGCATTGCAAGTCTTTACTATAAGTTCTTCAACCTCTATATCAGGGGTCTTCAAACTTGGCCCTTTTATGACTTGTGGACTTCAACTCCCAGAATTCCTCAGCCAGGCACACCTGGTTGAGGAATTCTAGGACTTGAAGTCTACAAGTCATAAAAGGGCCAAGTTTGAAGACCCCTGCTGACTCTTAACTTTGTAACATGTGGCTTTTCTTCCATTCTAGTTATGTGTAATATTATTGTATAAAATGCTGAAATGTATAAAGCATCTTCCTACCATCACTCAGAATGCTGAGCATCATTAATAATGCCAAAAAAATGTACATAGATTTGCTGCTAAGCTAGCATTCATAAAGCTTAGTAGAAAGTATTCTGCATGTAGATTTACTGCTATGTTATCACAAAGCTGATATATGCAGGAATATTTGGTTATTTCTTTTTAGTAATTAGTCTTGCCTCATTATGACTTTCATATAGCTGCCTCTCAGATTTTTTCCCCCAAACACCTAAGCAAATGTGGTCAAATACATACAGAGATAATATAAGGACTGGTGGTAGAGGAGAAGGCCAGCAGATTCCTTTATTTTTCTGGTGGGGGGGAGGGGATTTTTGTTCATTCATGATCCAGGCAAGCTTATTGTGAGCACAATATACAGGGGGCACAAAAATACCTATTGTCCAAGGATTGCCTGACATTTTCTTCAATCAAAAATGGTTTAGGCCAGTGGTTCTCAACCTTTTTAATGCCGCGACCCCAACCAGTCGTAAGTTGAGGACTAAACCGGTCTTAAGTTGAGGACTAAACCGGTCGTAAGTTGAGGACTACCCAACCGGTCGAGGACTTTCCCTGTCCGGGAGCGCCGCGCATGCGTGGTTCCACCCCCTGCGCTGGCCGAGGCGTAGCTGGCAAGCGGCAGAGATGGAGCAGGCCGACCATCAGCTGGCCCAGCCCAAGGGAGGTAAGGCACCAGCCGGAAAAGGGGGGAAAAAATGGCGGACAAAAAAAAATGGCGGACAGCCTTGCTTGGCGACCCCTGTGAAATGGTCGATTGACCCCAAATGGTGTCCCGACCCACAGGTTGAGAACCACTGGTTTAGGCAAATATAGATATTCCTCATGATTATAACAGAAAAAGGTAAAGGCAACAGTAACTGATTCCATTCAATGATGTGTTGAAAAGGTCACTGTGGTCTATGAATATAACATTGGTCCTAAGGTACTGTATATCCAAAGCCAACGTTCAACTTTCATACAATTTTAATACCTGAAGAAGACGTAGAGTATAGAGTATTGATACAAAGGACTTGTTGCAGCTATAAATGCAGACTTTCTGCTTGTTTCCATAGAGATGACATGATAATAACTTTGAGGCATCCAGCACTAATTATCCAGTATTCAAATTGATGCAGAGTCCTCAAACTAATCTTGATAACACTTGTATTTTATATAATTCTACTTCTTTTTTTAATGCTGATGTGCCCTTGGTATGCAAAAGTACAATTTCTCTCATGAGATTAAAACTATCAAAATGAGCTATTGCAGTTAAAACCTATAGAAAAACAATCTAAGGAAGAATGTGATAACTGCAATACGGGATATATTTCATCCTTGTCTTAATACTGCCTTGTTTACCTTGATATAAATTAGAGTTGCAATCAGTTTGTCCACACTGGTCATTCTCACACATGTCAATCATTGTAGACATAATGAAGAACATGATCTGAAGGCATTATGATCTTGCTGAAGCTAAGATGGTTTGGAAGACCTATTAGGAACCTTCCTTTCTTACCATGAACTCTACAACAGAAGACCAACAGAATCAAAATATAAAAAATAGTAACAGTGAAAATAGCAATCCTGTCCTTTCCAACATCATGCAACCAGGAGCTACTGAACTTTTTTTCCTTTCTGGTTACATGTCAGATTATTGTATAAAATATTGAAAAGTATAGAACATTGCCAAGTTACCCATAATTGTAACATTATTGCATTATTTGTAATGAGTCTTCCTCTTTACCATTTCAAACGTTATTTCTGCTTCTAATGAAGGACTGGAGGCTAAAACATATAAGGAACGGTTGCTGGAATTGGGTATGTCTAGTTTAACAAAGAGAAGGACGAGGGGGGACATGATAGCAGTGTTCCAATATCTCAGAGGCTGCCACAAAGAAGAGGGAGTCAAGCTATTTTCCAAAGCGCCTGAAGGCAGGACAAGGAGCAACGGGTGGAAGCTAACCAAAAGAGAGAAGCAACCTAGAACTAAGGAGAAACTTCCTGACAGTTAGAACAATTAACCAGTGGAACAACCTGCCTCCAGAAGCGGTGAATGCACCAACACTGGAAGTTTTTAAGAAGAAACTGGACAGCCATTTGTCCAAAATGGTATAGAGTTTCCTGCCTGAGCAGGGGGTTAGACTAGATGACCTCCAAGGTCCCTTCCAACTTTATCATTATTATTATAATATGAGTTCCAGAATTAAGAGAATTATTCTCTGTATAATAGCTTCTTTCCTGTGCCCACCTTGGGAAGCCAAGGTTTTTATTTAGTCTTTCCCTTAAGCTATTTATAGTCATTTGGTATAAGCTGAACAATGATTCATGGAGATAGTAAAGGGAAAAAAATAACAAGAATTGGTCTGGAAATAATTTGTAAACAAATATGCCAGATGATTGAATGTGAACAAATGTTCAGATTTAGACTTTACATTCTTATTCAGTGCAATAACCTAGAGTTTCTTTCAGGATAGCTTGGTTTCAGGTTTGTCCTTGGTACCAAATCTTATCTGATAACTTCTCCTTATTTCCTGTTTCTTGGTGTAATTCTAGTTGGAAAAAATAGGGGTTGGTAGGGTGAGTAAAAGCTATGGGACAGGGAAGATAATGGGAGAAATATAAGCCAGAACAAGGAAAAGACAGTCATTTCTGTGTTAGTTCTCCTTTGAGTCCTTGGAGAAACCTATAATATTGCCAGGACTGTGTAAGGAGAAGTCAAATGGGTTAAAAAAAATAGCTGGCTTTTTAAACATAAAACAACCATGCTGAGCAAACTGACTTAGCATACATGATCCAGAAACGTAGGCTGCCAAAAAAGTTGACATTAATTTATCCCAGCTGTATTTACCACATTGCTTGGTACAGCTGCCTATAATACCTAAATGTCAAACAGGCCTGGTAGCACCTTGAAAACTAATTTATTATTATATAAGTTTAACGGATCACAGCAATTGTGATACACAACAGGTAATGCAGTAATAAATTGAGTAGACGTTAACAAATTTGCTTTTCCAACCAAAAAGAATTATACTTGACTGATGTTTCCTCTTTGGAGTTAGCTATCAAAGAAATTATACAAAGGGTCAGTTCCACATTACAGGCGCATAACCTATGAAGGGTCTCAGTGCTGGAAAGGAAGCGTTCAAGATCTTAAGCTTGCTCCAGGCTCAGGAGAAATTTAGACCAGCTGTTTATTTGCAGTGGAAGACCTTAAAAATAACAACTAGGTAAGAAATGGATGGATCAGAGTTCTCTAACATAGAGCTACCATTGCCAATCTTTTTGTGGAAAAATGAAGCATAACACAACTCCCATTCCTTCCTTTTTGCTTTTCCATTACATCATCTGAGAAACAGCAGACATACTGCAAAAGTGACAGAATTAAAAAATTTAGCTGTGGGGACAAATGAAACAGGATCAGCAAAGCTGTTCATTTTGTTCTTTATTTAAATCAGGCTTAGGAACATTTTTTATTTTTTTTGCTTTTTATAATATCTCAATGATAGCCTGAAATTTAAATTAGAAATGGAAAATAAGCATAAATAACAATCTTTAATGCACAGCAGTATTTGAAAGAACAACAGAGGCATAATGTAAATATTGTTTTTTTAATTAAATGCTGTAAGCTACCCAAAGTCACTTTCATGTGAGATGGGTGGCTATACAAATATGATTAAATAAATAACAATTAACAGAAATGTTCTTTTTTGCAATGAAATTAAGCAAATAGAGTTTTCTTGTGCTGCTCCAAGTGCCACTATCTTCCCAAGTATTGCTAAACAATATCAATTTGTCAATGTTTTATTTAGTCAAAGCTTTTGAGTGTTAGTATTGGTGACTTAATGTGGAGTCTTTCCTCTTTCCTCATTCACACCTAACTATGGCACAGATGTGGTTTTTGCAATCAAGACGCCTGCCAGACACTTGTTGCCACTGCATGTCTTTAAGTCTATTTTTCTGTTTACAACATGTGCACACATATACAAGATGCTTGCATAATTCTTGCCTTTGTTAGAGTTTTTTAAAAATGAAATCAGTCCTTTCATGCTACCTGTAACTCAGAGAAAAGAAAATTCAGAATTTATTTTCCCCCCTCCACTTTCTACCGTTGGCAAAGTGCCTTACTTTAATTTCCCAATTTATTAATTTTAATAAATTTTAAATATTATATTTGATCTTAACTTCAATCTAAATTTTATCTGCCGGTCCAGTTTTAGTCTGTTGTAATCAGTTTTACTTGATTTTATGTGTTTTTTCTAATTGTAGCCTGAACCTCTGAATCTCCCCTTAGGAGTTTTCTGTAGTGAAATTGATAATATTACGGACTTGAAACACTTTGGATTTGGCAGGTAATTGGAGCCATGATTGCTCACAAAAAACATTATAAAACCTGTCAGAAAAAAACAATTTTTGTGAGAAAATAGCATCTGTCCTTGGCAGTGGTTCAGTGAATGTAGGTTCTTTGCAATCTGACTTTGGGGACTAGATAATGACTGAGAAAATATATTATAGTTTATTGACACAAAAAAAAATCACATCATATCAAAATGCTAAAGCCTGTGATGTCCAGGACTCATTTAGTTGTTATACTTTGAACCTCTAGCAGTTGGTATTTTTTTCTTTTCTTTATACAAAAATTGAAGAAATTCATGCTTGTATTTTAATCTAAATGTAAAGAAAGACATGAGGAAGCAGATATAAAAATACCAAAAATCCGTGTTTTTTTTAATGCACCGTTATCATTTATTTTATGATCCATGAAGATTGTTTTTTTTTAAAAAAAAATTGAATTCAACTTTTGGTTGATTCATTATTTTAAAGTGTATTAGATTTAAATTGAGTGTACAAATCAATGTTTAAAAACACATGTGTCTCTGTTTTCAATCTTGTACCTTAAAAGAAATGATGCAAAAGGAAAATGGGATGGTGGGGGGGGGAATCCCATTCTTATAGTTTTTATATGTAGTGATTAGCTGCGATGGAAGTTATTCAAATGAGAGAGATCTTAAAAGGGCTAATGAGTGGGCTGCCTTTACACTCCCTATGCTTAAAATAAACCACATTCAAACAAGGCAGTGTTGCTGTATAAAGTATTCAAGATTCTGACCACTTAATTCTATTTTCTGACCTGAGTTTTTTGGCTATTTTAAGGGATTTTTTCCATACGTCCTCCCGCCCCTCAATTATTTGTGTATCTCCAATACATTGTGATATGTATATGTATATGTGTATCTCCAATACACTGTGATATGTATATGTACAACGCCATGACAGTCGTCCTCCCTTCACCCTTGTATTCCAAATTCCATAGACTCTGAAAAATATCATTACAGGACATTCCTAAGGGACAGGAATTAAGATGCTTTGCAAGCAGACAATTTAAAAAATGGCATTCCATCAGTGCCTTGGTTCCCTGGAGACTGTTTAAAAAATCCTTCCACAAAAGGGAAATTAAATAAATTTATAACACGTGAACACACATTTTCAGTACTAGTTATGCACATTTGGTTTTTGTAAAAGGAAATGAAGTCCAAGTGGTTGCTATGAGAGGAACCTTTCCTACTCAAAATTTCTGGTATTGTGAAGGTGAAAAGATACCCTGTCAGTTTTGGCAATTTGGCACTTTTTACAATGGTTGAAATCAGTGTTTCTCCTCTTCACTGACTTTAAGATGGATAGACTTCAATTCCCAGAATCCCCCAGCTCAGCATGAAGTTGATGAGGGAGACAAACACTGGCTTAAACTATGCTGTTTTTTGTTGCAGCAGGAGTGGAGGACTGCAGCAGGAATTACTTTCTGGGGCATTGGTGAAATTGTCATGAATTTCTGTCCTTCCTTTGACAGAGAGCTAGCTGGTTACAAAAGGCCTTACCATTGCTTTACTTGTTTTCTCTTCTTCCTTGCCTTGCAATGGAAGGTTCTGAGATAAATCATCTAAACTGAAATTGGGGGAGGGAAAGAAGCAGTGGTGGGATTCAGCCAGTTCGCATCAGTTTGGCAGAACCGGTAGCTAATTTTTTGTTGACCAGGCCCAGAATGGACTTCCAGAAGCGGTTGTTCGCATATTTGAATCCCACCACTGGAAAGAAGGTTAACTTTTGCCTGAACTGCAGGATGCAGGACAGAGGTCCTCAACCTATGGGCCACGGCCCACTACTGGGCTGTGGCCTCTTGGCCACCGGGCTGTGTGAGTAGCTGGGCAGTGCATGTGCATGCGTGCTCACTCCCCCTCGTGCCATCTTTGTGTAAGTGTTCGGGCAGTGGCAGCACGGCTAGTATCGCGCGGGCAGCGGCGTTGCCATGAACCTTGTGCGGGCGGCGGCAACAGGCAGGGGTGGCAGTGCAATCCTCGCGCCAGTGGCAGCATCACTGTGGGCCGTGCCACAAGCTTTCCACAGGCACGTCATTGAGCCTCGCGTGCATGCTTAGCCCCGTTTGTGTGGTGCACATGCTCGTGGCCTGTTTGTGCACATGCACACACTTGTGGCCACATTCACATTTGCGCATGTGTGCGTAAGATGCCTGCCCCTTCCTCTCCCAGCGGGCCACCAACCCAGAAAGGTTGGGGACCCCTGATCTAGGAGATGGGTTGAAACTAGTGTTCCCACTGGCTCAGCATTTCACATGTTGCAAAAGGAAATACTGTACTAGCTTTGCTGCTGTACCAGATACACTGCAGCCAGGGCGGAAGTGTAGCAGTTCAGTTTTCCATCAGGACTGACAGCATGAGATCACACAGATCAAAGATCACCAAGCTTGTGTAGGGGAACTGCTGCTTGGTTATCTGGAAGAGCAGTTTCTTGGTTCTGTGGTTAGTTGGATTATTAGAACACATTTCTGAAACTTGAGTCTCATCTTTTGAAATGGTACACTCCTCCAAATCATAATACAGGCAGTCCTAGTTTAGCGACTACCCTATTTAGTGACCATTCACAGTTATAACACTAATAAACAAATTACTTCACCAATCTTCACAATTGCAACTTCTTGAGATCTATAAAGCAAAGAAAAACTGAAGTCAAACTGTAAACATAGTTGCAGTTTCATTTAGAGACTGCTTTGCTTAATGACTCAGATACTCAACCCAATTATGGTCGTATGAAGACACCTGTAATAATAATACATTATAGTTCATTCAATACAAGATTTCTCTTGTGAGATTTTTTTCTCTCCTCAAAAAGATGACCCAGGCTACCTTAAGGTCAAAGACACTTTCTCAGGGAACCCCAAATGCATTTGATGGTGACAAAAAAATGTTAAGACTAGATGAGGTTTTCAAATGATCCAGCAGGACTCGTATGTTCTTACAAAACTGCCCAAGGAATCTGAGAAAAGTGCTAATATATATTTAAAAACCCTTTGAAATAAAGATATTGTCCTCACTCTCTTTGGATTAGGGATGTCCACAGGGTATCTGCCACATTTAAGCATCAATTGCATCATGTAATTGTCTTGACTTTTTCGACCACACCCTGAGTACACCTCTGCCCTAGCCCTTTGTAAGTTCTTGGGGTTAATTAAAAGATTATTGCAACAACGAGCTTTCTGTCTCATTGTCTTTCTAGGTTATCACAGCTGGTCTGTCACCATTCTTCTTTGAAATTGCAGTGAATGTACCAACTGCCTGCTGGTATGTATTTTAGACAGAGGATTGTGGTTATTTAAAATGTTCTTGAATTTTTAAGTCATCTTCCTTAGTTTCGTCTGACTTGGTCATTTTTGCCAAACCACAGAGTTAAGCTGCAAAGAACATTTTATAAAACTAGAGAAGGGTGTATTGAACTGATGCTGTACATTATAACAGGACCTACTTTAAAATAAAAGCACCAAGAGTACCAGCAATACGCCTCCACTGGTTAGCCAAAGGAAATAGGGAAGCTATGCTGTTTAGCGGAGAAACTCCACTGACCTTGTATGTCAGAGATGGATAAGCTATGCCCACATGCCTCCCTGGTCTCTCTTTTTACTACTTGTCCTTTTCTCCTGCTGCTGCCCCAGCTATCCTGACACTTCAGAGGATAAGAGTCACAATGGGCCTCCAATGAATGGCTGTAGGTTTAAAGTGGTGTTGTCTGCTCTGAAATGATGAACATGGGTACTCCCGCTTACATGAGAATAACTCCCATTAATTTTAATAGGCCTTTTTTAGCAATCAAAGCACATAAATTATATCTGGTATGGAAAAAGAGAGCCAGTTTGGTTTAATGGTTAACATACCAGACTACTAGAAATTAGGAGCTTTAGACCTGCCTTAGGCACAAAGCCAGGTAGGTGACCTTGGGCCAGTTACTCTCTCCCAGCCCTAGGAAAGAGGCTATGCAAACCACTTCCAAACTCTTGCCAAGAAAACTGCAAGTAGTTCCCACGAGTCAAGACTGACTTGAAGACACCAAAACAAACAAAAATTGAAAAAAGAAAAAGAGAACTTTCTTGATATAAACCATAACTGTTAGTAGTTATGACAGCAAAGACAAGGCAACAGAAAATTACTTTTTGGAATACAGTTCTGCACAATGAGATGACAGGTACTACCTTAAATAGGAAATTGGTTAAATCCATGGACAAAGAGCTTTGATTAGTCACCATGACTACTCCTTGGAACCCTTTTCCAGATATAATAAGGGACAAAATAAATTATTCTGTTAGACTTGATGGGTTGACCCAGAAGGAATCATTTTATGTTCAGATGGCTCATGAACCTGTGAAGGGTCATTAATTTCTACCTCAGTCAATTGATGCTGAAAGCTTTCTTTTCACAAGCTTTGCTGTTTATTAAGAAATATGCCTTGCTGAACTTCAGTTAGACTTATTCCCAAGTGGGCCTGTACAAGATGTTTCTAATGGGCTTTGATCTCACCATTGCTCCTCCCCACCTCCCAGAGTATGTTTTTCCAAACAGTCATATCCTTGTCTTACAATGAATAATGATTTTAGTATGTTATGGTGTAAGAATAGTACTGTTTATATAATACCAATCTTACAAATCATATTTCAGGAACAAAGGCGTCTGTATGATTTGCAAAAGCAATGAAACTATAAGAGTCCAAAAGAGTATAATACACTCAAAATCCATTAGCTTTGCTAGCTTGCCATATAAAAAGGACTTTCTACTTATACATTGTACAAAGATTTGTTTTATTGATATAGCTGTAAAAGAGGCTTTGTGGTTTTTTTAAACCAAGTTAGGGAACTAAAATATAAGGCTGTAACATAGAATTGGTGGAAGAGACACAGAGCAGAGGCAGCATTTTGCTGAATTTGAGGGGGAGGAATGGGAGAGTAGCCTTGAAGCCATCTGTTGCTCTTGCTCAAGATGAATGATGCATAGACTGACTTTTCTAGAAACAAAAGATGAACCTCTTGAACCTGGCTGCCTCTGAAATCCTTTGTTCAGCTTATGCTGTTGGTCACATTAATACGGGACAGGAAATGCCATATACAGAACTGGAATATGAGAAGCCAGAATTGGAGAAGTACCTTTGGGGCAGGTGTGATAGGGACCTCTAGATGACAGGCAGTGTTACAGAAACACAATAGGAAATTCAAGTGATCCACCCAAGCTGCTGTGCAGGTTTCCTTCCAAACCTATTTAGTAGCCTTCAGTAAATAAATAATTTATATAAACTTTCTTTAAAACTAAAATAGAAGTAAAAGATGACATAGAAGCTTAGGTTGGGGAGTCTTTGCATCTTATCTGCAGAGCAGCAAAGTTTACTGATTGACTTTCCCTCCTCTCAGCCTACACATACCACAAGGTTATTGCATTGCTGGGATTCAGCCAGTTCGCACCAGGTAGCTAATTTTTTGTTGCCCAGGCCCAGAATGGACTTCCGGAAGCAGCATCCACACAGAGAACCGATTGTTCACATATTTGAATCCCACCACTGCGTTATTGTAACCCTAAAGAAAGGATCTGCAGCTTTAGTATTCCTTGGAAGGAAGGACAGGATAGGATGTCCGAATTGTATCTTATGCATTTTCTAGATTTTTGTCCTGCTTTTCACCAGAAGCTCAAGGTGATGTATGTAGCATTCCTTCCCCTCATATTGCCTCATAAAAACCCTGTCAGGTAGAATGGACTGAGAGAGAGGTATTGGTATCCCATGTGAATGGACTTGAACTCAGGTCCACCTGATTCTCCTCCAGCACTTTAATCACTATCCCAAACAAATATGAAAATATACTGCATATTTAGTCATATTTGGATTAATCCACACAATTCCATTCTTTTGAGAGCAAATTGCCTCCCCTCAAGAAAATTCCTGGTACTGTGAGCAATACGAAGGTGGGAATTTGTGACTTATTAACAGCACTATGGATAAGTAGTAGTTTTTGCTAATGTACAGGGTCTTTTGGTTCAAGCCACTGAGAGCAATGTTCTATCTTAAACATATTCATAGGTCTATCCACATTTAAATTATGAGGATTGTACAACTCTTGACAGTTTAAAATAAATGGATGAAAGAGGAATTTTGGATTAAGTATTATCGTATAGTCATAGAGTAGTTAAGAGTAAATATTAAATAGAGCAATTAAGAGTACATATTAAGCCAGTAAATTGGGGCGCTCTAGTCATCCAGATCTACAACTTCCAGCTTAACTAGCCTGCATAACCAATGCCAAGATTTGCGGGGATTTATAATTCAACAGCATTTGGAGGGCCAAAATTTCCTCATGCTCACAATGAAGAGTCTTGACAGTGAACTGCATGCATACCCTATTATTCTCAGAGCTTCCCTAGAGGAAAACATTGACTGAATGCTCCCTATACTTTTATCCAAACTAATATTTCAAAATGCCCTGAATTAATCAGTGGCTAGTCCTTCCGGGATTTAACTGGGAAGAAAGGGCAGTCTAGGAGAAAGAAAGTCTTAGGCGAAGGAACTCTATCCTTCCCAATTGTTGGTACCTTTCCTAGGGCATAACTACTAAGGTTGGTGGATGAGTCTTATAGATGGAATCTGGATGGGATCGTATTTTCAGCAAACCCAATCCATGCTTGCTTCCATTATTGAACAAGCTGAAAAAACTTAGGTTTTGAGTTATGCTGTCTTAATTGTGACTTTCTGGTGTTTGTTCTAGCAAATGTTTGCTAACAAAGTTTCTGCTATCCTTTCTTAACAGTCTTTTGCTGGCTGGATTTGCTGAAGTCTTGCTTCTTTACATTGAAAGGACTGGTACATGAACACTGGCAAGTGAAAAATGATTCTTCAATGGGACTCTTCAATTTTTGCTTTAAGAATAAACAATTAATGAAGACGTAGGCAAACAAGTGCAGTCCCATGGTGGCTTTCTCAACAATAGGTCATACAATGAAACTGAGGCATCAGCTCTAGGACAGAGTAGGATTAACTCCATTTGTTCCTGTTTTTAAGCCATATCTTCTACTAATAGCAATGCATAAAAATGGAATTTGATTCTTTTTTTTATATTATGCTAAAATGAATGATCATCACTAAACTGGAACTTTTCTGGTACTATCCAAACATTCCCTACTTTTTTTCCTCAGGGCCAACCTTCTAGTTGTAGCACTCTATTCAGATTCTTTTATCAAAGAATGGAATAGATATCCCCCCCATGAAGCCCTGCATTGCAGATATTCTGATCTCAAGATGTTTTACAGATAAACAGTACTTACGTTCCTCATCAGCTTGGGGTGCCCATTACCTATTGTAGGTAACATGCTGTACTTCCTCTGCTTCCTTATTTTCCTCCTGACACAGCATGGCAAGATGTCAGCCGCAAAAGTGTGTGGGAGGAATGGATCCATTGGCAAGCATCAGTACCATACATTCCTAGGGGGGCAGTGATACAGATCCAATGACCTCTCATATGATCTGACCCTCACATGCAATAGTGTTATGTTTTGTTTTACTGAACCAGTGTAGAATGCAGCTAATACTGTAGATTGTTTTTTACATTTGACAACTTTAAGATGTGCAGACTTCAATTCCCCAGCTAGCATGCCTTTACAAACCTGCTGTGAGGAAAATATTGGATGCAAGAAAAATCCAACCCAACTAATAAATGACCACTCATAAATAAATGATCATCAGTAACTCTGATAGGATAAGCGCATTTGAAGACTTATCCCTCTTTGTCCAACGACACTAGTTGTGTCAACTCAGGTACACAAAATCATTTGTGCTTACTTTCGTACAAGACCTTCTCTCATTGATTCACATACACTAATCTGGTTAAAGTGTTAACAAGATACATTAGTTGGGTTCAGACAATACTCCAAGTCACATTATGCTTTTGTATATTATATATGAACACAGCTATCTATCTCCAGTTTGCCTCGGCATGGGCAAAATGTAAGCATACTAGCTAAGTTAATTTTTGTTTCCGTGGGTACAGGGTTATAAGTATATTGTGATTTGGCATTTTTGAGCCTCTTTGCAAAAGCAAATAGATTTCAACTTAGTTGGAAAAGAAATAACAACTCATTGGAAGGTCTTCTCCAACATGAGTCCTTTGTACTTTTTGGCGTGGTAGAGATATAGATCACTGTGAATATTCAAATGTTGACTCTGTTAGCATTGAATGGTAACCAGCAAGGAAGTGGTTTAATCTCCACCAAAGCAGAGCATCAGCATTTTATAGTTATACAGTTCTACTTTCTGTATAAAATGAAACCATCTGAGAATAAAAATTAAAAAAGAAAAACACTCCATCCCAGAATCTGATGTGTGCCAAGGATTCTGTGGAAAATAAAAGTAAAAATGTGGATGATAATTAGCACATCGGCAACACTAGTTGCATTGAATGAAAAATAAAATAAATCTTACATTAAACATTAGTCTGTTTTTTCACTTATGTTTAATTATTATTTATCTAAATATTTATACATATGGGGTATAATACTTACCTGTATGTTGTAATTAGTTCTGACTCTGCATATGTACAAGGAAATACAGTGATGTTGAATACAGTTTTTGAAATTCAGTCTGCAGCATTGCTTCATTTGAATGCAGGCTCTTTCCATAGCAAATATTGGTCTTTGAATCTCTCTTATCCCTAAATATTTTTGCTGAGCAAAAATGCTCATCATTTGGGTAAGGGGCTTGTTGATTTGGAGGAATACTTTGGGTCATTGTCCTGTTGAAAGGTGAAATGAGACTGAAAGACTGAAATGATAATGTTTCATGGATTTGTTTATAGAGGAGATGGGCTATGGCAGGGGTGTCAAACTGCCAGCCCGCGGGCCGGTTGCATCATACAGATGCCGTACCCATCCCAGCTCCGGCAATGCCAAAAAGTCACGATACATCGCGACACGTCACATGACGCGGTGAGTTTGACACCCATGGGCTATGGGAAGAAGAAATCATTTGTTGCATTTTAAGAGAAGATGATAAAGTTATACTCTTCTATGTTTTCAGTTTGTATTAGTTTTTTACTGTTGTAATTATAATCTTTAATTAAATTACTATAAAAATTACAGAGTGAGATACCATAAGATCCAGATTTGGTTCTAGTACTCTTGAATATTTGCACAAGGACTGGGATTGAGATGGAAAAAAATACTTATCAAATAGGTAGGTGGCACAAAATTGGGTGAGATAGGTAATAACCTTGAAGACAGAAGTAAAACAGAAAACAATCTTGATAGGTTAGAGCAGGGGTGTCAAGCTGCCGGCCCATGGGCCGGATGCGTCACGTGGAAATTGCGCCCACCCCAACTCCAGCAAGGGGAAAAAAGTCGCGATATGTCGTGACATGTCACATGACACGGCAAGTTTGAGACCCCTGTATTAGAGGAATTAAAATGACAGAATGAAATTTACAAGACAAATACAAAATTCTTAAGAAAAACATGCAAAGGTATATGAGATCTATTTTGGTAAAAATATTTCTGTAAGAAAGATGTTAGAATTGTAATTAATCATAAGCAGTACTATAATCATCAATGACATGACTATAAAAAATGTAGGCTCCATCAACTGAAGTGTAGTTTCTGAATCACATAATATGATTTGCTCTACTCTGCATTACTCAGACTCCACTCTAGTAGTGGATCTCATATATGGTGGCAATGTCCCATTAATAAAAAAAATAAATAAATAAAAGTCTACTATTGTTAAATCTGAAGCCTTAGGTTTCATTTTTTCAATATTTGAAATTTAAGGCAACAGATTTTTGTTCTTATACTATTTTCACTTCCACTTTTCTTAATCCTAATGCTAATGACTAATAAAAAGAGGAACGAGAATAAAACAGTTGTTCAATTAATCTGCATTCCATGACAAACAATAAACACTTTATTTTATTTTAATTATTGTGCCAGTCATAGTCTATACCAAGTGAATCGGCACTGGGAAAAGTGGGACATGAGCATAAACTATATATAAAAATAGTAATTTAATTACCTGATGTTTGTTCTATAGCATGTTATGAAGTCCATCCAGCTGTCATCTTGCAGATCTGTGTGTGTGTATGTGTGTGTGTGAGAGAGAATCTATGCATACATACATTTATTTAGAAAACAGAATACATGGAAATTGCAGCAGTTTGACTAGGACAAGTCTGCTTTTTTTTCAGCTTACGTATTTTATGAACATGCGGTTTATAAATTTTTTAAGATTCCAGAGCAGTATGAAAAAGTGGCAATTTTAATGGCCCCTAATTTAAATTTGATTTTATACAGTCATTTCTAATGAAAACAATAATTGTTCAACAATAAAAAATTCTTACATTAGGTATGCATCTACTATGAGGGCCCAAGGCTGCTGCTGAATATGCCCTCGGCAGTACAACTTTGTTTTATAAAACACTGCTTAAACATAGAGCATCATCAATGTAACTTGGAATGCACTCTAACATAGAGTACAAATTACCAACATTACCAAGTGCAAATCTAACCATCTACACATAGGGGAAAGTGCAGTGATTATAAATTTGCATGTGGCCTAAAACAAGATCCTCATATAACAGCATCTTTGTTTTGAATGTCTGAATGGCATCACATACAAAGGTGAAAACATAAGATCAGTTATTTGTTTCTTGTACATGTATCTTTTTTAAAGTACTATGAACTTGAAAAAAAAGTTAGCGTTGGGGTAATCAAATAATCAGGAATTGCAAAATACTATCTGAGCTTATTCTAATGAAGCCATGTGTCTCTCTTCCAGTAGTTTTTGTAAAGCAAACAGAAAAAAGTTGTCCTCTGGTCTTTAGTAAACAATATCACTGCAATGATTCAAGGCTGCCACTGGGTTCCAAATCTGTCCAATATTTTATACACAACTGAACAGTCTACCCACCCACCAGGAAAAGTGCACTTTCAATAACAGTTACAAAAATAGATTGGCACATTGTTGACACAGTGACAATATCAATCACAACCCATCATTGGTTTTGGATCCATTCTTTAGGTGAACATCAGTTCTAGTAGGAAAAGCATCCAGTTCCAAGTGGGTCAACAGGATCATTTTTTTTTAAAGTGTAAAAGAAAGGTGCTAATACTCCTTGTTCTTTCGTGAATTATTTGGGCAACCCAGTGAAGTTCTCTTTTGGTCCACAAACTATTGTATGAATGTTTCACCCACTGTCCACTCACATGCGAACTCATTCAACATTTGCACTTAGTAGTTAAACAGTTCATCTAGCCTGAGAAGTCTTAAGGAATTCACTGTTTTATTCCTACTATCTGGTTGAAAAGCTGCATTGAAAAGAGAAGAAAGGGCACTGGGGCATCTGCATCCCATTTTTTTCTTTTTTTTGCATTTTCAGTAGTAACTTGCTGCTCTTCTGAGCAAAATAGACAATCGTTTTTAAACCCCTCCCCCTTCTTGGAAGGGTAGCCTGTGCTAGGAATTCTGGATCAAACGTCTGTAATGTGGCATCACTTCGTGTTCCGGTAGATGAAGAGCAAATTCCAAGGCCACTAACACCGGGAACTCAAAGGCAATCAACTCTCGCCTATTCAAGCGGAACTTTTCTTCCAGTTTCTGTAACAGAGCCAACAGTTACAGCTTAGTACCTTAGGATACTAATTGTTAGAAAGTTCTTACAATAAGTTCCCTAAATTTATTTATACATTAAAATAGTATCTGCCCAATCGGTTTGATCAGTCAGAGTTGGCACACTCCAGGTTCCATCAATTCAACAATACCACCACCAGGACCCTAGAAGTGCATGTTCTCCATAACAGCACATTTCCTCTGGAATCAGCTTCCTCCCAAGATTTGAACAGCCCCACCCCACTGGTATTTTAAAGGGCCCCGAAGACATAAGTGTTTGCCCAGGATGTTTGGTAAGGATGTTTGACCTTTCTTTCTTTTCCTTGTTGCATGCTCTGTCATCTCTACTCTTTTGTTATGTGTTCATTTTGGTTCTGCACAAATTTATAAACCACCCAGAGTTGCCTGGGAGTTGTAGAGCATACCAATTTAATAATTAGTATTATCAAAATAGAATTTTCGGATCATTTTAACTGTTTTTCAAGCAAAGATATTACCTGATGTAATGACCACAGAACACAATCCCTTCATCAGAGACATACCCAATACTTCTTCAGTTTTACGTTTTGTGGCAAAAATTAGTGGCCAGAGATACTTACATCTATAAGATGCCTGACTTCATGCTTTTTGATGTCACTGCCAATTTTGGCAGCTAGTAAGACGCATGCTCCAGCACAGAGCTTTCTGTTTTGTTTGTTGAGTTTTCCCTTGAGAGCAAGCTTTTCAAAATAGACAAAGGCCATAGCCACAGTAGGCTCCTCAAACCCACACTCTTCTTGAGCTAGTTTGCGCATTTCTCGCTTCAAGCTGAAAAAGGAAAGGAAGTAAGTTATGTTGCCAAAGAAAACTGAAGATAATAACAATGTCTGTAATTTAGAAAGCTTGCCTAAATATACATGGCTGAAATATTTGTAGTATTATGTTGCACATTATTCTTAGTACATGTAATTATTTATGCCTTCTGAATTTCTGAACACTGAAATGTCCATGTTTGAAATCATAACTATTTACACAGTAATAGGCCTGGTATCTTCAAATTCAATTGTGCTGGACAAGGCAAGATTCTAGGTAAAGTAACTAACATAGCAAGGGACTGAATTGCTTAAAAGACTATTCGGCAAGTAGAAATTCTAGTCTAACAGCTCTTTCTTATTCTTGCTGTTCCTACTCTACCTTCCAGAATAGGGTTTTCACTGCTCTCTCCAGGCTGAAGGCCACACCTAGCCTTTGGGTCGCGCGCTGTGAATCTCCCTGGAAAATATGTGAGGGCCAAGGCAAGAAGTGTTCTTGTTATACTTTCCCCATGCAACTGCAAAACTGTAAAAAAAGAGGTATATAAATGTATGAGATATGCTGAAATCATTCCAGCTGGTTAACTGGAACTTGCTTGTCCATGTAGTTCCTCAACTATATATAGTGGGTTTCCTATAGCTGTTCTTATCATCTAAATGGAGAATGGCCTTCCTAGTAACCAAATAATCAACTTTTGAAACGAGCGATTAAACTTGATTAGTGCTAATCAAAAATGGTAATCATTTTGAGATCTATCCAACCTATGAATTCACCCACCTCTTTCTATGTTTCTGTTGAACAATTCTTACAGGGATTTTTCTCCTATTCTCCTATTCTAAGCACTTCTCCGTTCCCCTTTAGTCTAAAGCAGGGGTAGTCAACCTTGGCTCTTTTATGACTCGTGGACTTCAACTCCCAGAATTCCTGAGCCAGCTAAGCTGGCTCAGGAATTCTGGGAATTGAAGTCCACGAGTCATAAAAGAGCCAAGGTTGACTACCCCTGGTCTAAAGAATCACATCTGTACATTTGCCTAACCATGTCTATGAATGCTTCTTTTTCAATCTACATTAGTATTGATTGACTTTATGTTTTCTCGCCATGTGATTTTCTTGGTAAAAACACAGA
Organism: Protobothrops mucrosquamatus; assembly: GCF_001527695.2. Lineage (NCBI taxonomy): Eukaryota > Metazoa > Chordata > Lepidosauria > Squamata > Viperidae > Protobothrops > Protobothrops mucrosquamatus. The sequence continues at coordinate 621,334 of NW_015386087.1, read as the reverse complement.
AGTGATTTATCATTGCCGTCAACTGTGCAGTATGAAATGATACCCTTCCCATTGTCACTAAAGTGACCATCTATCTCTGGCATCTTCCCATATCAATGCTGCCCAACGTAGGTGTGTAATTAATTCAGCTGGGCAGCTGAGATGACCTGCACACATTGGGTGACCCTGCTAGGAATAACAGTACACACTCCCAACATTCTTCACTCATCCCTCTGAGGAACACTATCAACATAATGAGGCAGCTGGGGGGGGGGGATGTTAGAAGTAGGGATTTTTTAAAAAAGAAAAGTAACAGTGGGATTTGCATGTCAACAAAAAATGAAAACAAAGCAAGAAATGGACTTTATTTATATCACGCCTTTATTATTTTTATAAATAACGCAAGGCAGTGAACATACCTAGTACTCTTTCCTTCTCCTATTTTCCCTCTCTGAGGTGGGTGGGGCTGAGAGAGACTGACTGGCTCAAAGTCACCCAGCCAATTTTCATGCCTAAAGTGGGACTAGAACTCATGGTGTCCAGCCTGGTACCTTAATCACTAGACCAGTGGTTCTCAACCTTTTTAATGCCGTGACCCCAACCGGTCGTAAGTCGAGGACTAAACCGGTCGTAAGTCGAGGACTAAACCGGTCATAAGTTGAAGACTACCCAACCGGTCGTAAGTCGAGGACTTTCCCTGCCCAGGAGTGCCGCGCATGCATGGTTCCGCCCCCTGCGCCTGCCGAGGCATAGCTGGCAAGCGGCAGAGACGGAGCAGGCCAACCACCAGCTGGCCCAGCCCAAGGGAGGTAAGGCACCCGCCGGAAAAGGGGAAAAAATGGTGGGCAAAAAAAAATGGCGGACAGCCTTGCTTGGCGACCCCCGTGAAATGGCCAATCGACCCCAAATGGGGTCCCGACCCACAGGTTGAGAACCACTGCACTAGACCAAACTGGCTCTCTACATTTTATATTTCCTGCAATGCTGTTTTTGATCTTTTGCAATTCCCTTTCTTCCTCTCTTACCTCTTTAACCTGCCCAGCAGGCATTAAAAAAGGTTCCTGCCTAAAATCTGAACTAACCCTAAGCAAAAGCTTTTGAAAAGAGGCAAAGGGTCTCACGCTGCTGTAAGTAGCCATGGTAATCTATTTTTATACATGTTTATTTAGGGAAAATATTTTTTCTATAACCTTTCCTCTGTTAGGTGTGTTTGGGTGCACACATGCACTTGTGGGTGATTATAGATAGTTACAGGTGTATATGTATATGTACAGTATATGTATAATATATGTACATGTACATACACAAATATCTACACATATGCAAAGTGGAAAGTCATTGCATAATACTACAAACCACTGAAGACCATCTGCCAATTATCTTGCCTATACATGTCAACTGAAAAGATTATTTACATCCTCACTTTTTCAAACTTAAGATTGTACAGTACAGAAAGTGCTGTAAAATATACTAAAGTAAATTGCTCACAAAAATATTCAGGAGAAACATGCACAGGAAAACATGGATTTTTGTCAGAGATTAATACAAAAAAACCCCAGAAGCTATGAATTCACATAGAACAAGGATAGAATGAACTTAAATTGAGAAAAATGAACAATGAAAAAAATTATATCTGACATATTTGCCAATCCCTAAGCAGTCTTTAATAAAATGCAATTAGGATAAATTCTTCCATCAATTCATCCTGTTAATGAATCTCAATTTTTTTGTCTGTCCCTAAACTATCCAATAGGAATTTTTTCTATTTTGTTTACTCCCTTTACAAAAAATCTCGCCTCCCTTAAGTCTTTCCTTTCAGTATTTATAGTTAATTATTAAAACATTGCAAATCAATAATATATACTTAGGCCCATGTGCTTCCTATCTTATTTACCCAACTACCTGATCAGGAAGCAGCTGATTGTTTAGTGTCCTTAAAGGTCATTTTGCAGAAAATCTCCTGTTAATGTTTTACCTCCCTATACCAAATGTATCAAAAGGTAGTTCCCTGGGGTTATTACCTTCTTATTTTACTGAGTGTCAACTTGATGTAAGGAAACTTTTCCTTGAAGGTCTCATTCATATCTTTCTTAAGGTCCGATGGCTTCACATAATCAATGACTGTAGTCTGTAATATATTACAGGCAAGAATTAATATCCATTTGGTATTAGAATCTCTGCCTCTCCCTTTTCCTCTTTTTTTTCAAACATTACCATAGTAATTATTTTCTAATGTATATCCGTTTCATCAAAGAACAATAAAACAGTTTGTGGTATTTTAAAATCAATATAAATATCATTGCATAGGGCGGCTTTCATAAGATCAAGATTTCTTATCAATATCCACAAAATAGTGTACGTGTGGATGCAGACATGCATGGACACACACATACACAAATACATTACTAATTACTTTTTCACAATTGGCTGGGCCAAAAAGCAAGGGGCAGCAGTAGGTTTGCATGTAGGCTCCTCTGAGTTTTATTGCTAGGAACAATTCTTCAGAGACGTGCCCAGCAGAAGTCTTGCAAGTTGTAAAAGTTTTCTCAAGCCAGTCTGGAAGCTGACTATTTACAGTAGCCACAAGTGCACTTTGAATGTAAAGTTACTCATGTACACTCCAGATTGAGTGGTTACAAGCCCCTACTGAAGTATTATGTAGTTGAGAATTTATAGGATCTAGTTTATAATTATAGTTTAAGTCAGCGGTAGTCAACCTTGGCTCTTTTATGACTCGTGGACTTCAACTCCCAGAATTCCTGAGCCAGCTGTGCTGGCTCAGGAATTCTGGGAGTTGAAGTCCACGAGTCATAAAAGAGCCAAGGTTGACTACCCCTGGTTTAAGCAATTGAACAGATGCCCATAGCAATCAGGCCTATTCTTTGATGCTTCTCTATCACAGCCCATAAGATCCAGCAAGAAGAATGGTGGCCAGTTAGCTACATATACCTTTAGGAAGCCAATTACTCAGACTAGAGGCAAGCAACCTTCTTTGTAGACAGAGAAGTCATATTTTTTTAATATGAGATTCCTCAAAGAAGCCAGCAATACTGCGTTGTTATCAAAGTGGCAGGCATTCTTGGGAGAAGAGAAAATTTAGTACAAAACAGATGCATTAAAACCTAACAGAGGTTTAGCAAAACTATTTTAATTGTTATTTTCAAAAAATAAAAGCCCCTCACAACTGTGCCACTGAAAAGGGGTATTCTGGTATATTTTAATAGCATGATCTTCGGTAGTTTAGGGAAGCTTTCTACCCCAAGAGGAACTCATTTAATAATTTTTAATACTCAGAGAATTCCTAAATAAAAATAACAATACAAAAGTTTACAGTACAATTTACTTCTACTTACATAATTTATGTTTTACAACATCTATCAGAACAATCATTGGCAGGCTAGCAGCAGTCATGGTGCATAACAATTCCTATCATTGAAAATGTTATTGCTTGAAGCATTATCCCCACCTTCCCTCCTTCCCTCTCTCTCTATCCTCTCTCTCTCTCTCTCACACACACACACACACATATCTATCTATCTCACAATTTGAGATAGTTAAGAAAGTCTGGTTTAAGAAGTTGCCAACTTGCAGCTGGTATGTTGCATACATTCTATAAGCCTTGGGTTGCTAACCTGTCATCCAAATCCATTTCTAAATCTATCAGCTTCAACCCTGATTATAGTTTTAAATACTACAAGTTATGTATAGCAGTAGAGACAGGGGAATTGTTTATTCTGTTGAGAATCCTATTCCATATTGCAGAAGCACCTTATTTATTAATTACTGGAGGTCCCTGTTTCAATGATACTAGTCCTACCTGCAGAATTTATAGTTACTTTGGTTCTGCCACATTACTCCTACACAACTGGAGAAGCCACTGAGAACCGTGATTTGGATTGTGATGCCATTACTATGTTCATCAGTTCTATCTCTTCACTTTATTTGTCTTAAGAGAGGCTACGTGAATGCACTGGTGGGCTGGATATAGATCAATACACTGAGTCTGAATCTGACAACTGCTATATACAAATAGCTCTGAAGTTTGAGAATTAGTGAGAAGGCTTGCTAGAAGAGTCTACGAACTAAATTCTATGTGCTAGAAAGTGTTCCTGCCTATATAGACTTTTTAAGCTATACATTTCACAATGTACATATACTTTGTATTGTTTTGTTCTTAAATTATTAAGTAAATCAATTTGGTCTGCATTTCTAATGACGTACTAAAAAAACTCGCTTAACTTCGATGACACTAAAGCAGGGGTAGGCAACCTTGGCTCTTTTATGACTCGTGGACTTCAACTCCCAGAATTCCTGAGTCAGCCATGCTGGCTCAGGAATTCTGGGAATTGAAGTCCACGAGGCATAAAAGAACCAAGGTTGCCTACCCCTGCACTAAAGCAACTGAATTGGTGACAGATCATTTGTTCAGTTCAAAGTTATAATGGTGCTGAATGAAGGAACTTACAATCCATGCCACAAGTTGTGGCTATGGCAGCACCCTTGTGGTCATGTAGTCAAAATTTGGGTGCTTGGGAGTTGGCCCACTCTGATGATTGCAGGAACGCTGCAATTTCCCCACTCACCAATCCCGTCCCCCATCTATGTCTTTTTGGCCCCCTGACACCCTGCACTCTAATGCTTCAGCTGACCTTCGCCATCTTCTTGCTCCTGCTGATGAGGTACACCTGGCCTGGCTGCTGGGCCAGAACTGTACTGAGAAAATGGAGGGAGAAAGCCAAAAATATCATTGAGCTGCAGAGTGCCAAAATGCCTCTTTGCAAAGAATTCCTGGACAGGGCTGGGACTGGTTTGCACTGCAAAAAAAGGCGGGCAAGTCGACAGCAGCCATTCTATGCCATTCCTTTTTCAAATTGCGTGCTCCATTCTTCTGATCCTTCGGAAAGCTTCTGATGTTCTCCAGGTCTTGCAAAAATAGGTGCACTGTTTGGAGAAATTCAGCAGCCCTGTTCTCACAGTGCTTTGGAAGTCCTCGTTCTCCAAATCAAATGCTCATTCTCACAATCATTTGGAAAGTTTCTCGTGTTCCCAGATTTTGTGAGAAGAGACACACTATTTGGAGAAGAAATGGTGCATGCAAGTTGGAGAATGAGGCCTTTTGACAACGGGGCTCCTGCCTTTCTCCAAATAGTGCAACCAGTCTTGCAAGATCTGGAAGCTTTCCAAACAACCAGAAGAATGCCGTGTGATTTGGAGAAGGAATGGCATGAGCAGCGACGGGAAGAAGGCCTAGCATGGCCAACAGCTGCCTTGTATACAGTATGTTTAGGCTGGGTGCACTTCATCAGCAGCATGAGGAAAACTGTGGAGGTCAGCTGGGCATAGCAGAGCCTGTGGAGTGCAGAACAGCAAGGAAACTGGGGCTTTGCACAATGGTGCTGGGGCACCAGGCTGTGATGTGAGGCTTGAGGCAGCATTTATCAGTGACAGCTGTAATGTTGGAACTGAAGTAGAAGCCACAGATGTAGTGGCAGCTGGCTGAGACTGCTGAAGGCCATGGTCCTCTGCTTCAGCTGTAGTCCCAGTGCTGTGGCTGCCAAGTGCCACTGTGCATGGCAGCCAAAAGATACAGTCCTGGGTGATAAGGGGGAGTTGTAGCGCCCCTGCAGTCAATTTGATAAATAACACAAGTTACTACATCTTTGATTATTGCCCTTATATTATTGGGGGAAAGAGCAAAACAGAGTTGCCAGAGATTCTTTACGAAGTGCTGAAGTATACAAAACTTCTCAGCTGTAAATTTTATTAATCTTTAAAATATAAAGGGCAAAAAATATCAAATGACCTGCCCAGTTTTTCATCCCTAAACAGTGTTGAATGTGGTAGACTGTTTACTTTTGAAGACATGAAATATGTTGTTAGCACTTAAATGTAGGAGAGCAGCTGGCATGAGTCCATTGGAACTGGTAGCTATTTATCCTGGCAGACATTCAACTGTTCAGCCAGACATAGCAAGCAGACTAATCCCCTTCAGTGGAATGGACAACTAAATATGAGGTGCTCCCCTGAAGCACAATTTAAGTCCTTTTGAATTTCTGCTATAACTCACTATTGAGACAAGTCACCATGGAAAATTTCTTGACTATGAAAGTAATTCTAAGTAACTCCTGAGTAACTATCAAAGTTGGAAACAACCTGAAGCAAAATCAAATGCTGGATGTAATTCCCTATTTTTTTCCAATAATTTTCAAGCTGGAAAAAGATGAAACACAAACTGTAATTTAAAAAAGCATCCTATATGTAAGCTATGTGCGGAGGTTTCTAGATCTGCACAACTATTTCTTATTTTCCGAATTAATCAACATCAAAGCATTCAGGCATGCTATGGTGCAAGAAATTTGTCTATAAATACCATTTTTATATTTAGGTAAGCCTGAAATAAAATGATGTTACTTTAAAAGCTCCATTAATTTTAGTGCTGGGATTTCTTAAAGCGGTGAGATCTTTTTTCAAGCTTATGTGACATCTAAAACTATCAGCCTACTTTAACTGATTGTTCAGTGATATTGCCCTTGCATGAAGTCTGAAAATTACTTTCAAAGTTTTCACTCCTCTATAGCACTTTAGAAATAGACAGACTAATGCAATGTATTAATTTTCAAAAAAATCACTTTATCCCAAGCAGAAGCCTTTCAGGACTGTTTGCCTGCGTCAGTTCTTGGGTACTTCATCATCTTAAACACTGTTGTATAATTTAGTGCCAGGTAAAGCTACTTCAGGGGAAATCCAATGTTGTACATGCAGTCGTTTATTGATACACCTTCTATTCTGTTCTTCCTTCTTCAGAATCCTGAAGAAATGTCCTTCCTCAACATTCTCAATCTACAAGAGTAGATTTGGAAGCAGGGGAAGATGGAACTGCAGGGGGTAACATAAATTATATTCTTCCCCATGCATCTGACGAAGCTATTCTGTAATGGAATGGATAGAATGGACTACACTGGAATATAACCTTCTGCCAGATTGTAAACAGATGTATTTCTCAGTACACAAGCTGACAAATACGTAACTTTGTCAAAAAATTCTGTTTTTAACCTAGACATAGATTGGTTTAGCTAGCAGCAACTACAATCTATTTTCCTGCTCCTCACACCCCACGCATAGAGATTCATATTCCTTGAGAAACAAGTAGTAGAGAAAGAAAACCCAGTTTGCATCTGTTGTTTCCCTTTTAAACCACTGTTGAAATGATACATCCCAGAGTGCTATATTCTTAGTATGACTAGTGGGAATACTTTATATCAATCCCCTTCCAAAGTATGCTCCATAAACTCATGCAGTGCCATCAAGGAACATTTCCTTGAATAAATCGAAATGCCTCAAATTTTAAAATTTTGTGGGTTTTTTTGCCAAATTCTCAGTCCCGATTTTGTTAATTATGTCCCTAGACTGCCAGCGTAATTCTACTCCTCAGACTAGAACAAAAACTACGAAAATAAGAGTGCAAGAGTGGGATGTTTGAATACATTGTACAAAAGCTGGTTTACACCACTATGTCAGACCATTTTGTATATTCTACTTCGATCCATCCCATGTATGTATGCATGTGTCTGTCCTCACCCATGAAAGAGAACAATTTTACAAGGCTGCAGCTGCCAAGCTGTAATGACATAAGCCTGCCAACAAATGACTGCTTAATTACAAACCAGATTTCAGCACGCAGGGAACAAACTGTTCCATGCTGACACAAGGGCCACTCTCAGTTCAGCACCCTTCTGAAATGTATCAATTAAAATAACTGTATTCTCCTCAATGTTTCAGATTATTTTGGCTTTTTGTTATACAATGAGCAGAATCCATTGTCATGCTAGTCGAAATCTCCTTGTGCAAGATTTTTTTTTCTCCTTATCCCTGCAGCTTTCTTTCACTTATACACCCTCAAAGTCTGCTCCTGATGGCTGATGACTAGAAAGCTAAACAATTTAAGTTAGTTTTATAACTAACTGCTTATACAAAGAGATCTACACATAGTGCATGTAATAGTAGCTACAATGAAATGATTCATTATCACAATTAGGCCTATGTATAGTGTTGGATGTTCAGCTTGTAAACTATATGGTATGATTTGCTGGAATATCATATGAACCGGCTCTCAATATCAGCATTATTGATTGTTTTTCTTTTAAAGAATGGTGAGTTATAACTCTTGGCAGCAGCAGAATTTTCTGAAATCTAAATGGATGTTGAAATATGAAATATTACAAGATGCCTATAAACAGAAAAGCAGTATCTCAAGAGTAATGGAGGGCATATAAGAAAACAGGAGGGCAACAATGCCATAAAAATGTATTAAGTCACACTTGATGTTGCTGAAGCATGAAGAAAAATCAAGTGATATTTCACTGTCCTTTTCTTTCATTGTGAACACAGATCTACAAGTGCTTTTCCAATTTCAATACAATCATAATAATTTGTTACCCAGAGATGATATAATAGTAATCAAGCCATATAAAAACCAGAAGTATAACCAATTATTATAACTGAAATGTAACTATCTGTCACGTTACTATTATACTCACCATATAGGAAGGAAATATCAGCACCCGCTTGTGCTTCCCACATGGCCACTGAGGATCATCTAGAAGATCAGGGTTGTATTCAGTATAATCTCCCAAGTCACTGCCTATGAAGATTATTAATAAAAAAGAAGCAACTGCATGAGACCTAAAACAACACCAGTCAAATGGATACTCAAATTATATAATATTGTCTGCCTTCATTTTTGTATCTGAAAGCTTTAATACTAAATGGGGTGAGCTAGGGTATAAAGCTGATATAGTTTCCAATAACAATTTAGGAAAGAGCTGAAGTAGATCAGTGGATAAATAGGTACAAGAAATGTTAAGTTAAAAAAAATCACATGATGTAAATCGGAAAAAGAAGGCTTCCTAAATGATAAACCATGAATTTCATATCAGCTCTATTATTAGATCAATGTAGAGGCTAACAAAACTATTTTTTCACATCGTGTTTGTGGAAAATAAACTTACTGGAGACTGTATAATATTAGTGAAATGCTTGATCTACAAACAGCTTTGCTGCACTGAGTGAGCATCTAAATGAGCAAAGTTGCTTAGTCACAAAATGTGTTAGCTTTTGGCCATATGCCAAAGCAAGGCATCCCATCAATATCAACAGCTCTTGCAAGATTCATGATTTGATTTCATACTATAACAGAGAAAAAACACAATGCATGAGACATGTAGAATGTGTTCAAAGTTAGCTTTGTCACATAAGTTCATAAATGGCCAATTAGATCACGTGTGCACATACTGTTAATAGGCTACCTGTATCAATGCTCCCTTGGGTGCTATTAGCTCTTCCCAATGAAAGGCTACGATGGCTTGCATTACGAAATTGTGAAAAGGATGAGGTCGAGTCTATCGTGTTTCTCCGTGCCCCCAATGCATTGGTTGGAAAGAGAAACTGAGTATAAGAAACAGTCTAATCAAGAAGAAAAGAAAAAAATATTCAAGTTGAGAGAACACATCACTGAAGATGAACAGGAAGCTATTTATAGAAACATACTTCTACACAATTCGACTTGACTATATCAATAATTAGCAGTAAATTCCATTAAATGCAGTGAAGCTTACTCCCTCTGGAAGAGGATTAATGATTTTAGCATAAATTTACAAATGAACTGAATAATCTAATGTTGTTTAGTAATAACCACTCATTTCTCCAAAGATAGTAATCTGAATGTAGTTTTTTATTTCAGAGATTATATTTTGAAGAATAAGTACCCATACCTTTCCATTAGCTCCTAATTCCACACCTTCAAGGCCAACTATATCTTTCAAGCAAACACCTGCAGTAGAATGACATTGCCTTCCACCTTCTGTTTTCATATCTCTGTGAAATAAAATCAGCGATGAATATAGTTTTTAGAATTATGTGGAAATGCTGAATTTGAAAATGACCGTTTGTTACTTCTATAGTTTTGTGCAAGAGAAAAATGAGGAAGATAAAGAATGCAATAAAATATCTTCAAATTCATGTAAAATTTCAGTCAAGGTCAGTAAATGTTTGGAAGAAATATAGAATCTATTAATCCACAACTGCCATTCATAATGTCTGCTACCTCCAGATGACAACATGGAGTTACAATAAATAAATACTTGTAGCACTTTGCTACTATATCTTGGTAATTTTGTTTTTTGCAACCAAGTTATAGTAATCTTAGTGGGTTAAATAGATTAAATTTGTGCAAGTTATAGATTAAGATGCAAAAGAAACAAACAGCAAAAAATCAGTAATATGTCTACATATTCGCAGTATTTTTACTAAATGTTTCATTATATACTTGAAAATGGAAAATGATTTATTTTTACAAAATAAAAAAACTTTTTAAAAAACCCAAAGAAATCCTGTTACATATCAATACCATAACCATGAACTCTTCTAAAAATTGTTATGAATTTAGGAACTGTATTGTGTGGATGTAGTTCTATTCACAAATATTTTCCATTTAGCTGAAGAAATAGCAAACACTCTTATAAAAAATTCCTTTGTGCATACGGATATTCTCCTTTATTGGAATAAATGGGGATATCTATACATGGGCATCTACAAAGCACAGGGAAACAAATGACTAGAATGCCAACTCCACCCCTTTGTGCAACATTGTGATGCAAGTATGAAAGGACAGAGCTTGTGCTGTAACATCAAAGCACATGGTCAGTTTGCTATATTGTTGCTGGCTGATGACACCTATGTATCTATGGCCAGAGGAATATATATTGATTGGGTTCACAGATCAGGCTAAACCATGTTGTGAACTATTTTATTGTGCTTAGTGTTCTGTGCAAATTCAATTAAATGCCCAGACTCATTTGCTATGAGATGGGCAGCAAATAAATTCAATATATAAATAAGGTTAAAAGTCATGATTTACTGTTTTGTATGATATATGGCTATTTAAGTCATGATTTACTGTTTTGTATGATATATGGCTATTTAAGTTAGCAGGACTGGCCTAAGGGTTATTTTAATTTGGTTTAAAAGAAATTTTTTGAATTTTCGGCCTTAGAATAATATTTCATTTTAATTAATATTTTAAATTTTGTATTTCTGTATTCAAGTATTTGTTTTTAAATGGTTGTAAGCCGCCCTGAGTCCCCAGGGAGAAGGGCGGGGTAGAAATACAAGAAATAAATAAATAAATAAGAAATAAATAAATAAATATATAAAGCCAGCTTACTGATAAAGCAAACTTTACCTTAGCATAAATCAAGCCACTGAATCAGATATGATGAAAAGAACTTAATTAAAGGGGAGTGGTTTTTTTTTTTTAATTAAGGCCTCCTTAACCTTAGTTTTGTGTTACAAAACAGCTTCATTAGGTAATTGACATAGAGGAGTTCTTAATATGCCCATGGATAGATCCTTCCCTTGAAAATCACATTTTAAATGTTCTACTGTCATCAGATTTTATGGTATACTTGAAAAATAAATCTTGATCTAAACCATTTAATCATTATTGTGATAAAAGTTGCTGGCAATTACTATTGGAGGAAAAACCACACACAAGGGAATAGTAAACACTTCTTTTCGCTGTCTAATAAAAATGTCCCCCTTCTGAGACTACTTCATACATCATTCATTTCATTTGACTAAAATACCACATGTTTTGTCCTTGTTCCCCTAAATTACTTTTAGGAGGCCATAGTATTACTTTCATATCTCTTAGTTGAATATGTAGTTTACTTTATGTAAGATTTTTCCCCCTTTTATTTCATTTAGGAGAAGCTTGGAAGCAATAATTTATGCTATAAACAAACATTATTAGGCATTCATGGAAGGAATTCTAGATAACATTAACATTAAAACAACCATGTACTTGAAAACCATGTGAAATAACTCATAATTTTACTTATCACACAAAAAACTGCTGCCCTGAAAGTTCAAAAAGTTAACCAAGTAAATACAACAGAAGGAAGTCATAAGACAGTAACAACTTATCTGGAAGAAGTTAAGAATTTATTATTCATTATTTATTTATTCCCCAGTATTTTCTGAAGAGTGACTTCTTAAAGAAAATTTCATTTTGTG
>NW_015386087.1:516290-609183 GCF_001527695.2 Protobothrops mucrosquamatus | reverse complement strand
GCGTTCCGGCACCTTTTTCCGGGCCGGCCGCACCGGAAATAGCCCCTCCCACACCGGAAATAGCCCCTCCCAAATTTTACTTGCATTCCTGTTCTCTAAAGGGGCGGTCCTAGGGTTTGATGAGGGCGTGGCCAGGTTTGAGTTCCGCCACCTTTTCTCCGAGAAAAAAAGCCCTGGAAAAATGTATAAACCACCTCGTTTCTAACAGAATACCTGGTGATTGGATTGCTGGACATTAATGTTTTTCTTAATTTTGTATCATTTGAACTCAGGGAGAAACACTGCATTACATTTATTTCCATTCTGATTAAAATATACCTCATGTTAAAGTGTGTCCATTTTGCTTTCATTTTTAAAATTTTAATTGTGAAACAGTGGTACAAACTTGTATTTATATTTTATCTTTTCTTGAATTAGATGTAACATGCTTGCAACAGGAATAATTTATCAGAACGCTGTTAAATATTCTTTAATAAACACTGCTGAGTCAAAAATCAAGGCCTGGTTCATCTTTCTAATAGTCTTCCTCTCATTGCCAATATTTTTAGAGTTTCTGAAATTCTTTAGTATGTTCTGTTTTCTCCCTATTTTATCAAGATTCTTCTTCATAATATGAATTCAGATTATCAGTGATCTATTTACAAACAACTTCATAACATCAAACAGCCAACCAGAATTATTACTAAGATGTTAGGGCAAGAATGCCAATTCATCATAAGGGAATGTTTCCTATACAATATAGTATGATGTGGTCTTCTATCTTGATGACTAGAAATAGAGAAGGCTTGAAGAGCAAATTGGAGAAGAAAGAGCAGTGGTGGCTAAAAATGCAATACAAGTGCAAGGCAATAAAATTGTTCAAACATATGTTTTACTCTGTCATCTGGATACAGGGTTGGAAAATCAGGTGCATTTTTTTCAGTTCAATCCTTCAATTTATCTCTTTACTTATACAAGAAAGTTCATGTTTATAAATATGTTCTTTCTCTTATATACAGTGCTACCTCGGTACTCATCGTTAATTGGTTCTGGGAAGCGCGACAAGTAGTAAAAACAAGTGCCAAACAAACCACATGACTTACCATATGACCAGTTATTTTGGCCAGGAAGGACTTTCTGTCTGTCCCTTTTCCTATGTCAGTGACCTTTCCAGCATGGCTGACTTCCTGTCCATTCTCTGCGGCCTTCCCCCTTTTCCTATTGCAGTGTGTCAAGTACCAAACAACAAGTACTAGAACAACAATTTCTCATCAAAATGCATCTATACCAAATTCAATGAGTTCTGAAGCAATTAAATACCGAGGTACCACTGTACTATTGAAAGTAAAATTCAACTGCATGTCTTCCATGGGTTGTGTGATTTCAACATATTATTTTTAAAATAATAATAACTAATAAAATTCTAGATTAGAGAGAACACATTGGTGTGATGTGAAAAAAAAACACTGTTCAAAAAATATGGATTAGCATTGAGGATGAATCAGTCCATAGTAAAAAACAAATCAGTATTTTTGTGTTTCCCTTCTCCCTTTCTCTCATGTACATGTATATAGCATTACATGAAAGCTATCCTTGCACACAATGGGACAACTCACCATGATCAACTCACCATGGCCAATTTGCCACAGCCAACTAGCCGCAGGGCAACTTGCCACAGGACGATTCAACAAATATAAAAGTTACATTAATTTCAAGAGAACTGTGGTCAATAATAATATAATAAAAAATCAATCCATAAATACAAGAGTTACAATAATTTTGATGAAAATGTAGTTACCAATAATAAAACTAAATGAAACAATTAATACAGCTTTGAATTGTCCTGTGGTGAGTTGTCCCATGGTAATTGGCCATGATGGGTGCCTAAAATGTGATCACATGACTGTGGGCAAGCTTGAATCTGGGTCATTAGTGCTGAGGCCCTAAGAAGGTCTGTGGTAATTTCAACAGTTGCTAAGCGACCAGTCTTAAGTCGAGGACTACCTATATAAGTACATTATTATGTCCTTTTCTGTTGCAGGATTGAGAAGCATCATTCTTCTAAAGCTAGTAGTTGCTCTGAGAGATTATTATCATTAATGATCAATCTTCTAAAGCAAAGAAATCTTAAATTATTCCTCTAAAATCTTCAGTCCTAATAATTATTAGCTTCTACTTTCATTCCTGGTTAATAGCTTTTTCACTGTAATAATTAGCAATTAAATGCAAAGAAGCAGTTAACAGTATTTACAATTTGACTAGAAGATGATTTGCAGTCAGAACAACTTCCCTTTTAGTATGCATCATACAAGTACCTAATTCCTGTACCTTTAACTGCACCTTTTTTTACTTATTGTTTGGCTTTATTTGTTATTTATTTTATTTATTAAATTTATTTGCCACCCATCTCATTTTGAAGCAACTCTGGGCAGTTTATAGCAGTAAAAGCATTAAAATAATAAAAGATAAATATTTTTAAAACAATAAAAATGGAAATTACAATGAAAAATGGAATTATAGTTAAAAGAGTAAGCAGGATGTGGGGGGGGGGTAGGTGGGATCACCTCTCATCATCAACCACCTCTAGTGTGAAGCTCTCCCGTGGGGGCCCTTATCCATCTGGCAGAGCCAGGTGTTCAGGCCCTTCCAGAAAAGTCAGAAGAGTGGGAGGTGATCTCATCTCAGAGGTTAAGTTGTTCCAAAGGGCAGGAGCCATGGCAGAGAAGGCTCTTCTCCTCAACCCCACCAGCTGGAATTCCTTGAGTGATGGGGCCCACAGCACGCCTCCTCTGCTGGCGTGCGTGGGTTAGGCCAGTCCCAGTGGGATGATATCTACTTTTCCATGGAGCATGTGGTATATGCTAACTCAATACAGAACCAGCTGCTCTTTTCAACAACTGTATCAACGTTCACATGATAGCCATTCATGTTATACCAGTACTGATTAGACTTTATATCTCATTTTTAATCTACCTCATCTTATAAAAAAAGAGAGCAATTATTGTCAAATTGCAGTTCTAACTAATTTGGCTTCAAAATCTTTAGGAAACAGAGGCTATTACTGAGCTTCTTGTTAATCTCTATTCACCTATGTGCTACAGCATATATAGTTTTAGAAGAAAAAGAAAAAATAATAAAATGCCTGAAAAACATCTGTTCTATATTTACATGTTTATTAAAGTATGTTTAATATAGAGAATACTTTTACCCTGCAATATAACCCCTTGTTGAATTGTTGTTCTTAATGTTCTTCTACTGAAGAGTAAGAAGAGAACTGTGACAAAGGTAATTCATTTCTAATCTTACCACATCACTATTTCTTGTTTGATTAATAATAATAATAATGATGATGATAAAGTTGGAAGGGACCCCGGAGGTCATCTAGTCCAACCTCCTGCTCAGGCAGGAAACCCTATACCATTTCGGACAAATGGCTGTCCAGTTTCTTCTTAAAAACTTCCAGTGTTGCGCATTCACTGCTTCTGGAGGCAGGTTGTTCCACTGGTTAATTGTTCTAACTGTCAGGAAGTTTCTCCTTAGTTCTAGGTTGCTTCTCTCTTTGGTTAGTTTCCACCCGTTGCTTTTTGTCCTGCCTTCAGGCGCTTTGGATAATAGCTTGACTCCCTCTTCTTTGTGGCAGCCCCTAAGATATTGGAACACTGCTATTATGTCCCCCCTCGTTCTTCTCTTCGTTAAACTAGACATACCCAAATCCCAAAAGCTGCAAAGTAATTATATCTGTAGATGTTTTCCATCAAAAACAAACTTTATTTATATATTTATTCAAATTTATAGGCTGCCTGACTCTCAAATTACTCTGGATGTCTTACAGCTAAAAACCAACTAATTAAAAAAAATGCAACTAGAAGACCAAAGACAAAGAACCAAACCCACAAAACCAAACCAAACTGGAGATCCCCAAGGCCTGGAAGAATAAGCAGGTCTTCAACAATTTTCAGCTGAGCAGAGATTATTATTAAGTTAAGATATCCTTTTCCTGAAATGACAGCTGCGGCATCCATATTGCAAGTCACACTTAATGTATGCTCAAAAAAAAAACTATGAAAAAGTATACATACCCAACATGGCTACAATCCCGATATGGCAGCACTGAAAATATGCTGCAGCAGGATCTTCTGCCACTAATAAGGACTATTCTAGAAGGCAAACAAGATAAAGGATATGATCTAAAGTAGAATATCCAGCAATTCAGAATGGTCTCATAAACCTACTTCTCACTCTTCTTTTTCTTTCATGTTACCTTGCTATTCCTGTTTTTGCTCTATGTACTCTACATGCCATTCCTTCCTCCAGGTTTCCCCAAAGTAAAATCCTGTGAGGTAGGTTAGCCTTAGGGATAGCTCAAATCACCAAGTGAGCTTCCAAGGCTGGGGATGATTATGAACTTAGCCCTCACAGGATCTGATACAACACTTGAACTCCTGCATGATCACAATGCTTATCTATTATTTTCCTGTGGGCAAAGAATTTTCAAATGTCAAAATCCATCTTTCCCTCCTCATTTAATAACATCAGATGCAAGTCCAAAGTCTGAATTTGTAAAACACAAGGACAGCTTATCATCTCCTTTTGGAAGGGGCAGCCAGTCCTTTGAAAGAGTGTAGCATTAATTATATTATTAGTGGGAGAAAAGGAGGTCTATTCTCTGTATTTCAAACAAGCACAACCAATGCAGAACAGAATACTGTAAACATTATTAACACAAGCTTTAAAAATGCTATGTCTAAGAAACAATGAAAGTACAGACTGGACAGGAGATAAGAAAGATAAGAAAGTAAGGACTTGGCCCTAGGTCAGTTCTCCATAAAATTTTCAGCAAAACCCCCAATCTAGCTGTCATATTTTTGTCTCTTTCATTATGTTTAAATATCTGACAAGGTAATCCACAGGAAGCTACTAATGTGACAGCTGATTATCTTTTTTTAAAGCAAAATGCTGTGCCAGAGATGTTTGAGAAATAAATGATTTTTTCTGCCCGTGTTCATAAAGATAACAATAGGTAAATCCTGCTTAGCAGATGACAGTACAGATATTTAACAGCTACCAAATCTAACATCAAACAGATGGCTTCACTATTTTCTGTTTTCTTTCAAAAAATAAAAGTACTACAATTTAGAAGAGACATTAAACTTACAACAATAGTCTGATATTCTAGCCTGTTCAAACTATGCAATCTAGTATCAAAGTATGCAATGAAATTTTGCAAAGTTTCTAACTGAGAACACAGGTGGCACTGTAGTAAATTACTGCACAGAATGACTGCTACGTTAGATGCTAATCTTTTAGGAATGTTCATTTAATCCATAGGAATTGTACTTCAGGAAGCATTAACACTGAACTTTCATTCACCCTTTAGTTAACTAGGTATTACTCTGCACTGCTGATCATGAACTACATATTTTAATTGCAAGAAGAGTGGAAAAAGCATAAAGGAAAACGCAAGGACAGCAATCAAGAGACTGGTCATATCATTTTTAATTAAAGTATTCATGACTATGATCATCACATCTGGACTGCAAAAACCTGTGCAGTGATTGGATGAGAATAAAGAGTAAGAATCTCCCTACTACCTACTCTTTGAATTTTTTGAACGGTACTATGCTTACTCATAACAAAGCTCAATATCTAACTGAAGTTAGCAAAAGAAACTCAAGGTATTACACTAGCCTTACTTATTAGAAGCAGTTGACCACAGGAAAGGGTTTTAAAGAATCTTTATCTAAAGTTCTTTAAAGGGACGCATACAATAGAAATACCTCTGTGAATGTGGTAGTAAGGAGTAGGAAAATCAAATAGTAGGGAAAGAGAAATAATTCACTAGAAGAAACTCTGGCAATCAAAACCAACCATGCTGGACTAGACAGGAAAACAATCTTTCTTCGTAGAAACCAGTCTGCCATGTTATTATATAACAAATGCTCTAGTCTCATTGTGAAATAATGCTTCTAAACTAAAGACCTTCCGTTGTTAGTCATGTACTGAAGTCAATCTTGCAGCAAACTGGCAATACAAATGGATAAAATAAGGAAGCAGATTTCATAAATACAATTCCTTATTTCTAAGGATTTGGAAGTCACTGCTGACTGACTTCAAGCTATTCAATTATTCAGAGATATTTTAGCATTGAAACCAAATGTTTGTAAGACATCTTCCCCTCTTGTATGCCCAGTATGCATTTGTACACCATCAAATAAGTTAGGTGGTCATTTATCCTATCAATTTCACAATTTCTCAAGCACAAAATAAGAGACACACATTCTTTACACAATTATTCCAGGCACAGTGTGCTCAGGTTTCATTTCCTAGTCTTCAACTCCAATAAGTTGCTATTGCTCAATCATTGAAATCAGCAGTAAGCTTCAAGACAACTGTTGACTATTCCCTACTGCATTGAAGAGTTCCATTGCCTGTTATACTTCCTGGTTCAACTGTAAAACATAGGATTTTATTACTTCTGTTTTTATTATGTTGTAGACCACGGGAACCTATCAAGCTGTTATTGAGAATAATGATGCCTATCATCTTGTACTCCTGTAAATATCTCTTATTAGCTGGATACCTAGGGCTATCAAAATAGTAAGCTTGATTTCATGCAAAGATTTAATCTTCATATTACTATGAATCAAGCTTGTTCATGTACAGAAGAGATTAGCACAGCTACAACCTTTGGTAAATAGATTGTATTGATAAAGACTAACAAGCATTTATAGTTGTTGAAACTGCGTGAAGAGACTCAGTATCTGTTGCAGATATTTGCCGCAAATAAAACTCTCCGGCTCACTTGTTCTATGGATGGAATACAGAACAGAAGATTTTAAACCATTACTCTCAGGTTAGTATTCTGCAGTTATACTGGGTTAAGAGTTCCTCAAATTCCCAACCAACACAGGAGTGGCCATGATGGTTGGAAATGTTATATTTTGTGCTTCAATACATCTGGATAGACAGGCAGATAAAATGTATATTATTTATAATTTAGATTTCTATAAGTTGACCCACTCAGCATGGATTATGGGCAATATACTATTAAAACCAACACAATAACTAAAACACAAGTGAGCTAATATGAAATAGAGCTACATAGAACAAGGCAAACAATGTACTATAAGCAAGGCAGATTATACATACAATGAGCGCAAAACCAACCTTGGGGAAAATGCCATTTTCAAAAGATTATCTAAAGATTAGCAGGGTCATGGCGGCCAAAATCTCTGGGGCAATGTTATTCCAGAAGGCAATGTTCATAACAGAGAAAGCATGCTTTCTAGTTCATAGGAGCAAGCACCGCAACAACAATTTTTTAAAACATGTAGCTCAACTTGCTGATCAGCATACATAAATAATTCTCCATCAATTTGCTTGAGGATTTTATTTGCAGAGTTCTTCCATATGAAAAATGTACAGTTCTGAATTTAGAATCCCACTTCTATATACCTCCCCCCAAAAAATAAATAATCTGTTCTCATTTCCTCTATTCATGTGTTATTCCAATTATATGGCATTTTTCCTGAAAAATACCTGCCACTTCTCGTATCATTTTGCCGCATGTTCTTGATGAAATGAATCTTCTTAAAGTTCTTTGGTCTGGGTGAGCCTGACAGAGTCCGGCATCTAAAAAATAATGATGTTGAAAAAAATTAAATTCTTTCTGTATAGCTGAATCTCTTAGCACAAAAACAAGAATGCAATTATTCAAGTTACCCCTTCCCTATTAAAATTAATGAATTTATAGCAATAACAGAGTGTAGAAATAAAAAAAGTTACATTAAAAACATAAAACAATGTATTTAAAAATGAAATATAAAACTTCTTGGATTATGCTGTAGCTGTCATTAAGAAAGCTGATTGCAAAAGAACACAGCATTTTTTTTTTCTCACAGAAGAATTTTCTGATTATGCATCTTAAAGTATGTGTTATCATTTCTAGGTTTCAAAATATTTGGGAGTGAAATTCTGGCTCATATAAACAACTCTAGACACATGAGATTTTCCAAATATTGTTTCTGCCTTCCTTTTTTTGTTTTTCCTTGGCCAACAATATCTCAGAAATGTAATAGAGTTGATATCTTAGGGGTTATGATGATATAAAGAATACTAATTATAACATTAATTTTAAAACCAAGATAACAGCAAAAAACTCCTTTCTTTTAAAGAAAATGTTACACAATATGTTGCTTATTAGTGAATAACCACCCATCCAAAACTGTTTTTTGTATTTATATATATATTGGGGCTTAGTAAAAACAATATTCTTGGAAGTGGGATTGTTAATTTCTGGACAAACTAGTTTATTTTTGTAGGATGAAAAGGAAATGTCTTTCAGAGGAAAGACTCCTATCTTAAGAACAGGAAATTACAGACCTAAAATAATTAAAGACAAGCATTTACACGATCCAGTGGACAACTAAAATTAGTTATTTTCCTATCAACATTCCAAATGGCAATACTTTAACTCAAAATGCTCTGGGTTTTCTGTACTGAGGAGTTGGGGAAGGGAGAAAACAGCTATGCGAAAAGTTATGGGATTTATGGGACTCTGCTCAGAGTAACATTTTGTGAGATGGGTAGCTATATAAATTTGATAAATAAATAGTTGAAATTTATGCAATACTTAACTTTTTTGTATTTTATAAAATGTATTACTTCTAAATAAATTGTGTTTATTTAAACAGTAATAAGCATTATTGATGTGGATTTTTACACATCTATATTTTATACAAATAGAACTACAAACTGCTGAACTGTAAGAAAAGTAGTTAGCTGTTAGCATCTCTTATTTTCGTCTATTTAAGAGAAACTGGAAACTATTTTGCTAACTATTTCGCTGATTTTTAGTAAAAAGAAAAAAGTTTAAGAGAAAAGACTAATACTACTGCATTTTAATACGTAATTTGGCACTGATGTGGATATTAGTCCTGAGTTCATGCATTTGAACCACAACTGATCACAAGATACACAAAACAACATATAAACTGTATATCCCTTCTGGAGACATTATACTGCTAATTATACTTATTTCCATAATTCTAATTTGCTCTCCTTGTAACATCTTCCTATTGCTTTTGGCAATCGCAATGGGTTCCAATTAAAAGATACCTCACTGTGAACAAAACACTACTGGAAATATTGCCTTAAATAAATGATATGAAATATTAAACACTATTTCTTTTGCCATCTATACATGTATTTGAATAATGTATAATGATATTTTTAATATTCTTGTGAACGTGCAGTTACTTACATTTTTGTAATTGTGCACTAATATTTTACTACTAGGAAAGTGGTAGATTTTGTCATTTGTGTTTTTGCTTTAGAAGACAGAAAAGACAAACCTTTTCAGTTCAGTTTAAAAAATAATGAATTGATAAACTTAAGCCCATAAAGATGATACAGGGAATTACATAACAATAGTTATGTATTTTTCTGTTTTTTAATTTGAAAAATAAATTTAAAAAATTATAAAAAAAATAATTATGTATTTTTCAAAATACAGGAACTAAGAGAAGTGGTCATTTCAAATTTTTCAACTGGTGATTCTTTTTGCCTTTTATTTGAAACAATGGAAGCAAGAGTTACTATGGCAGGTTACATAATTAAAGTCCCCACACCCATACAAATACTAAAAAAATAGAAGAGGCATTAAACTCAAGGATTTCTCCAATTTTTCTTCACTTCAAAGAATATACACACACACACACACACACAATCTGGCTAATGATAGGAAGAGATGTGCTACCCAGGTAATGGATTAGCACTTGCCCCTCTTCATCAGCCAGTAATCAGCAGTTTCCTCTGAAAAAATTTAGACCTTAGTCTTTAGATCAGTGGTTCTCAATCTTTTTAATGCCGCGACCCCAACCGGTCGTAAGTCAAGGATTAAACCAGTCGTAAGTCAAGGACTAAACCGGTCATAAGTCGAGGACTAAACCGGTCGTAAGTCGAGGACTACCCAACCGGTCGTAAGTCGAGGACTTTCCCTGCCCGTGAGCGCTGCGCATGCGTGGTTCCGCCCCCTGCGCCGGCCGAGGCGTAGCTGGCAAGCGGCAGAGACAGAGCAGGCCGACCACGAGCTGGCCCAGCCCAAGGGAGGTAAGGCACCCGCCAGAAAAGGGAAAAAAATGGCGGACAAAAAAATGGTGGACAGCCTTGCTTGGCGACCCCCGTGAAATGGTCGATCGACCCCAACCCACAGGTTGAGAACCACTGCTTTAGATCATCAAATAAAACTTCTGCTGGATACCGAATCACAACCTTAACCCCAAGACAGATTACAATAAATTTTAAATAATAAGATACAGAGCACTCAAGCCTTTCTTTTAATGTGCTCAGTTTATTTTACCAATCCAGATTCTCTACCACTGATGGCAACTTATGTCAAAAAGACCTTTTTAATTAATTCTTGATTATGATGTGTATCTAGAACAATGAGGCACACTTTGCTTGTTTTCTTTTCCCTCCCCAATAAAAGTGAAGTGACTGTGCATACACATCCATACAGAGACAGCCAGGAACAGCAGTGTTCTCAAGCACCCCTTTCTGAATAAAGCAGAACTCTATTAACTATGATTAATCTCCTGCCCTAGTTTACACAGTGTTTGGCTGAAATGCTGCACAATAGACTTGTGATGTAGAGCACAAATTCTATAAGTACACACACATTGGGGACAGATTAGAAGTAGTCCTTCTCTTTTCCAATAATATTTGATTATATAAATTATCTTTGTTTCTGGATCTGTTAATAATTTTAGGTTTTTGCTTTCAAGTGATATGGACAAAAGTCATTAAAATAGTTTTAGAATTATCGGCCACGGAAAAGTCCAAATTGCACTTTAAGAACTGTTTCTATATCTCATGCAATTCTATTTCCCTCAAATTCTTTTTTCCATGAAGGCCTTGGAAAAGATATTCAGATGGTGGGATAAGTCTTTATCTATAAAGATAAGAATCACGCAAGCCATGGTATTTCCTGTGATATTATATGAAAACAACAGCAGGATAGGAAAATATTGACTGACTTTTTGAATTTTGGTATTGCAGAAGCTTTCTTGGAGTACCGTGGATAGTCAAGAAAGTAAACAAATTGATCATCAAACAAATCAACCCAGTGTTCCTACTTGAGGCACAGATAATCAGAATCAAATTATTCTAGTTGGACACATTATGCAAAAACCTAGTTCTCTAGAAAAGGCTCAAGTGCTGGGAAAGATGGAAAGAAAGAGAATAGGATGACCAGCACAAGATGGAGGGACTCCGTTACTATGGTGATTGGTTTACTGTTAAAGACCAGGTTACGGATAGATGGTCATAAACAAAATCCACGTGGTTGCTAAGAGTAGCCAACAACTTGATGGCACATAATCATTCAATCCACCCATCAATCTATCTATCTATCTATCTATCACACCATATTCTTGGTAAATAACAAAGAAAGTTTGGAAAAAATATTTAGAGCCTCTGACATGTCTATACCTGCAAAGATCAGTATTATGCAAATAATAAGTTTCTCTTTGATACTCTATGGAAGTGACAGTTGGCCTTTGAAGAAGCAAGATAGGAAGAGTATTGATGTTTTTGAACTTTGAAGTTGGAGAAAACTCTGGAGAGTATTATAGACAGCCAACAAAAGAAATAAAATAAAAAACATAGAATGGATCATAGAATCACCCCAGAGTTTACCACTCAAGGCTTAAACTCTTATACTTAATATTATGTTGTTGCACAAACAGTAACTTAGTCTGGGAGAAAAAAACCCCTAAGAAATAAGCATTCAGAGTAATTCAAAGAGACTCTGCCTTAATTAACTCACTATGAATGAGGACTAGAAATTCCTTTTACAGTTTTCAAAGTCATGTCTTTACTCCAGACTGTGTTAAATATATCTCACTGAAAACAGTACAATTTTTGCTCCCTTGATGTTGCTGAGTTGCAAAGCATTTGACATACTAAATAAACAAAAACTGACAGGAGTGTAACAGATAGAAACAATCTTCTTCTATTAGGGCTTTGTGAGTTTCTAGAACTCGTTTCCTTATGTTTTTTTGTTCTTCCCCTGAAGTTAGCATAAGAAAGAGATGAGACAAACCATACTTTTCTCTTGCTGTACAAATTATAGGTGCTTTAAAAGAAAGTAGCCTGAAAATTGCTTTTGAACGGTATTTATATGGCAGCTGTATAAAACATGATTAAACGAGCAAAAAAAAACCAAAACCCAGTTACTAAAGGAGATACTTAGTACTTCTTCACATGTTCTTCGTTTATATATTGGTAATAAGAACAAGGTGTGATGTAGTAAAGCTGGCTTCAAATTGAAGTTGGAGTAAGGAGAGAATATGTAAGTATTTAATTGCAAAATGCTTGACACATTTTTTTCGTAAATAGGGTTTTTTTCCTTAAACCCTAGAAAGAATCTGGAAACGATAAATATGTTACAAAAATGGGGATTTATAGAAACTTGACAAGAAAAACCAAAGCGCTTTAATTAGAAGGTTAATTAGAAAGAAAAGCTAATTGACATGGTCTATGTAAATGTTAGGTTCTATCTTATGAGATTTTTAGGGATTTCTTTTTTTGAAAGGTACTCCTTAATCCTATGTAAGCCACTTGTACTTGCAATATAGAAATTGGATAAAAATATCTTATTTATTTAATTAATTAAACATAGAGGCCACCTGACTCCAGATGATTTGGGACATTTTACAATTAAAAATTAGAACGTAACATAAAACTGAGCCAAAAAAAGAATCACATACATCTAGAAAACATACAACATGAAAAACAACAACAGGGGCTTAACAAACACCTTAGATCTAAGCTTGAGACACCAACCACGTCTTCAAGGACTTCTGGATTACCTTTAGAGTGGAGCCATGATAAATTAACTGAGTAAATCAATCAATAAATATTTTGGGGCATTTAAAAGCATTTGACAAAGCGTCCACTAAAAACGTTTACGTTGACTTAGCTGTCATGGGATAAAACACAAAATCGTCTTAGGGTTCTTAGTTAAAGAACAGCAAAGAGGAAAAATAAATGATTTATTTTTGGAGGAAAGTAAAGGATAGGGTTTCAACTTTACTAGAAGTATACTAATTATCTAGAATTAGGAACAAGCAATGAGTTGGTTAAGTCTACTGATGAAATAAAATTGTTTTAAGATGATTAAAATCAAGAAACAGCAAAGTATTCTAAAACTTTGTTTTGCAATCTAAGAAAACTGAGATATATAACAGGGCAAAATACCTCCAGGCCACCAATTTCTAAATATGGTTAACTCATGCATTTGCAAGGCTAAAGGGCAAACAATATCCCAGCAAAGTAGATAAAATGTATTGCAGCAAGCAATTTTCCTAAAATCAGTAGTGCTTCCTCAAACGGTAGTGCTTCTTGCTTTAACATGGGTGGTCAATTTGTGATTCCATGGCTGTATGAGCACAAAACCCTTTCTCTCCAGAGGTCCTGGAATCTCTTCTGATTATGAAGTTAAACATACACGGGCCAGTTCCCACCAAGAGGTGGGAAATGCTAGGACAGCTCTAAGTCATAAAAGGCTATCCACTCCCGTGAAATAAAAACTAGTTTAACTTTCTCTTAATCTTCTCCAAAAACTTTCTTACATTTTTCCTAACCCCTGAAATGAAGGCAGTAATGACAGAAGGCTCTTGGTTTATCTCATCTCCAAAACATACACCCCAACAAGATTTGCCTACTCTGATTTTTTATTTGATTTGGTGCCCAGTGACAACCGTTTGTATTTTTTGGTGCCGGTTCTGAATTAGCACATCTCTTTTATATTTGTGATTTTTTGCTTTTTCAGATTACTGCTTGTTCTGACTATTAGTTATTTAGCTAATCTGAGGCTCCTTTGATGAAAAAGGATATAAACTCTAAAGTTCATGATAACTAATAGTACCATTCATTCCTTTTATCATACAATTAAGAACTCAGATATGCCTGCCTTGAGCTTTTCCATTTAATCGTCTTGCATAAGAATACAAAAATATATCTAGTACCAGAATGAATTCTGAGAAACATCACACAATTAAGGATTTTGTTCTCACACTATAGTAAGTTACTGCACAGATCACATATATTACATAATATGTGAATGACAAAACAACATACAGTACACAGTATAAATCAGAAAAAAAACTCACCTCCTTAAGGGAGCATTTTCCTCAATGTCTTCCAAAGTCTCCAATGAAGATCTCTGGGAAATTAGCCGACGTCTCTCAAGGGAAAAAGAAAGAAAGAAATTAAATTTTTGAACCTTATGCAAATTGAGGAAGTTTGGAATAGCAACAGCTTAATGGACATAAAGTGGCAGATATGCTGTTAAAGATGTAAAATACTAATAAAACAATACTTTTTATTCAAACTGGTATTCCTAATTCCTCTATTTTAAAATGGTTATACTTCAACCTATTTTAATATAAAATCATAGTATTTTTTAAAGAAAAGCTAAGATTATTTAGACATAAACCATTCTAGAATGTTCCTACAATAGAATGTTCCTACAACAGAATACATACAAATTATACAATCATGTTACAGATCTTATAAAAAAATGTAAGCAGACCAGCTGATAGAAAAAAATAATAAAAGATTTCCATGTCAATAAATTGTTCTTCAAAAAATCTCCTGTTTACAATCTGCCAATCAAAAGAAGATTTGTGTCCGCACTCTCTCCTCTTCTCTGCTTTTGGATCCTCAACCTAACTGGTTTACATGGTTATGATTCTGGTTTAAAGCCTTGGTTGGAGGGATGTATTGTTTTTTGCATTAATCAGTACGGTTAGTGAGCACCATTGGGAGTATCAATTTGGTTGTTAAGTGAAGTGGTCGCTAAGGGGAATCACAATTGTGCTTACAATCTAATGTCAGTTTTCTGTTGCTTTACAAACCTGTGAAGGTCGTAAATGTGAGGATTGGTTACTTTTTCATTACCACTGTACAAAATAGTGGATAAACAAGATAGTTGCTAAGTGAGACTTGCTATTTCTGTTTCTATTTCACACATCACACTAAACCTGCAGATTGAGTTTAATAAGCAATAGATATGAAAAACACAACCTCCTTCTAATTGGGACAACAAGGCAGAATTAAACAGTGAAACTCAATTATATATTATACAAAATTAAGACTTAAAATGTTAAATTTTTCTTCAATTTTCTGCTCATGAAAAAGGAGCAAAACATGGATTGGATGTATCCACATAATGGTAGTCATATTCTGGCATATTAAATCAGCATCTAGATTTATTTTGCATGGAAATGAGGTAATTCACAAGCATATAAGGGAAAGAATAAAAAAAGGAGGTACAACCACATAAATCAGATATGTCAACACAAGGCCCGCAGGCTGGATGCGGCCCATGAAGTGGTTTCATGTGGCCCGCAAAGCCATCCTGGAAACAGTGAGGGAATGACCCCTGCTGCCTTGGCCCTGGCCCAGGCCAGCCGGGAGCCAATGTACAATTTTGTGGTGGTCATCTATGCTGAAACGTATTCAGTCTTAGCTCTACAAGGCCGTCTGGAAACAGCGAGGAACCAGCCCCTGCCATGTCGGCCCCATCCCCTGGGTGCATGCTGGGGAAGTGTCACCCTTTGTGAGGAATGAAGAAATGCACCATCGCCTGGAAGTGGCCAGCAAATGGCCCTCACCTACTTCACATATCTGGCTTGATGGGCTCCAGGGGAGGGGTTTCGGCAAGCAGCGGGGCGCTCTCCTCACAGCGCCAAGAGGCTGAGTCAGGCGGCGCAAATCCAAAAAGAAGCGCGATGCCGCCTAGCCCGCAGCCTGCCCGGTTTTGGCAGGTAGCGGAATGCTCTCCTCACAGCACCGAGAGGCTGAGCCAGGTGTTACAAATCCAAAAAGAAGTGTGAGGCCGCTCAGCTACCAACCTGCCCGGTTTCGGCAGGCAGCGGGGCACTCTCCTCACAGCACCAAGAGCTGAGCTGGGTAGCACGAATCTGATGAGAAATGCAATGCTGCCTAGCCCCCAGCCTGCCCAGTTTCAGCAGGGAGCAAGATGCAAAGCTGGCAAGCGTCACACCTCCCAGCTCAACCTCTCGGCGTTGTGAGGAAAGCGCCCCACTGCCTGCCAAGATTGGGCAGGCTGGGGGTGGCGGCGCACTTCTTTTCAGATTCACGCCACCTGGCTCAGCCTCTCGGCGCTGTGAGGAAAGCGCCCCGCTGCCTGCCGAAACCGGGCAGGCTGGGGGCTGAACAGCATTGCGCAGGTAACATCGATTCTCATGTTGCTCATGGTGTCCCCTCCCCCAGAGCCCACCAAGCTAGATATATGAAGTAGGTGAGGGCCATGTGCTGGCCACTTCCAGGCGATGGTGCATTTCTTCATTCCTCACGAAGGGTGACACCTCCCCAGCTGTGTTTCTTGCGTGTTTTTCTCCCTCCCTCATCTCAAATATTTTCCAACCACTCTGTACTTAGGAAGGAAGGAAGGAAAGAAGTAAAGAAGGAGAGGGAGGGTCTTGCCCTGCTGCCCTTTCACCATCCCCTTGCCCCCTCCTGGGGTCTCCCATCCTACTGCTTAGGAAGCTTTGGATACAAAGCCGGGTCTCCTCCCATGGAGAGGGAATGGGCCTCCCTCTGACTTTGCCCTCGGACATCCATCATGAGCAACCTGGCTAAGGAGAGCAAGCACAGCAGCCTTGAGGAGGAGGTAAGTGCAGCTGGGCACCTCCTTGGGGAAGTGGGGCTGGGCTTGGTGCCACGGGTGCTCGAGGGCCAGCCTGGGCGTTTGACCTCTGGGCAGCCCGTGCCATCATCCATCCCCCGCCGCATGGCCTGAGAGGAACAGTGAGGCTCCTCCAGTGGACCATGCTTTGGCACTTGCCCTGGTCCCACCCCCTTCTGCCAGAGACCCTCAGATCTGTCCCACTCCTGCCCAGGCCCCCACAGGCACCCTTGACGCGAACGATGTAGAGCTGGCCATGCCCACCCAGTAGGCCACACCCACTCCATCCATGCCCATCCAGTAGGCCGCACCCATCCTGGCCACACCCACCCAGCCCCCCCGAGGGCAACCACAATGCTGATGCGGCCCTCAATGAAATTGAGTTTGACACCCTTGACATAAATGATAATTTTTGAAACAGTCCAATGGAGCTAAAGCACACAGGTGGGAAAGAGTAGCCTAAATCTTTCATTTAGACCAGAAAATAATTTGCTATCTGAATGCAGTCATTATGGAAATGAATTCCATGCAATTTTTGCTCAAACTACATTTGGGTATACTGGTTCATTCTCAATGCAGAATTGTATAATACAGTATGAAAACTACTTTCTGGAAATATTACAAATGTCTTTTTATTTCACTATAATCCATTAATATCCAATGGGAGATAAAAATATACAACAATAATAGCAGTGCATTTAATTGACTAGTTGTCTGACCATATAAAGAAGCTACCAAACGGATACAGAAAAAACATCGCTCATGGAGTCAATCCCACTCTGGTCTAAGTAATTATCCTCATCAAAATGGCCTTTGATACAAAAATTACAGTCTTGGTAGCGATATGCAGATTCACTCTCTATAAGAAGTAAAAATTTCTTTTGGGGGTCCCAATATTTTTTTATTTGTAAATAAGTGTTTAAGTAAACAGTCCTTTCTACAGAATAATCTGTAATTGTAATCAAATAGGATATAATATGTGTGATGTCTTCAACACCTGGTGCATCATAGATACACAATCTTTCTTCAAATGAAACTTTTCATACAGTATCTTACCATGGTATCTAGTTGTTAAAAAAAAAAACCTCTAGAGAAAAAGCTGTTGTTGGGGTATGTAAGTTGTTAAATACTTTCTATCTGGGAGGTGATTTGTGTTGAGCCAGTCACTTCAAAGACATTTAAGGAATGTAATATCATCTTGGGCAGCAACATCTAACACCTATGGCTTTAAGCTTTCTCAGTCTTGTCTGATTGGACTGAGAAGTAGTCAGCGAAACCATATTGTGAGATGGCATTTGAAAGTTGGACAGTCCAAATACAAGGAGACCTATTAAATGCCTTTGAAACACAACTAGAGCAATTTATCTGGATTCATAAATTTAGTCTTCAGCCAGGAGTTGAATAATTTTAACTACTAAATGATTTTGTATAGGGGATATATCCAACTCTGCCCTTACTGCTCAAATTGGTTTGGATCTGTATACCCCCAAAGTATCTTTCAGAAAAATTGAGTGTATAGTTCTGATAAGGGAATATTTATATACCCTTACAGTTCTCGAGCACTGTAACCACTGAAACTATGTTGCTCTTGCATATAATTTATGATTGGAATTAGAGAACCAGGATGGTCTAAAATATGTAAAAGCCAAGCACACTGTTCCTTGCTAATGTTAAGAAATCAATAAATTATTAAAAAAATAATAAACTGATGTTCTAACAGAAGATCCTGTTACCTTTACAATAAATGTTTGCCTAAGGCCCCAGGAGAATAAGACTAAACTTTACTGAATTAGCCATTGCTAATCTTGCTCTTCTTAAAGGTCTTATTAAATTTTACATGTTAAAAAAAACTGATGTTTTATTTTGAACTGTATAAATATGCTAGTCTCAGCTACACCATAAACTGCAGATGATGTTATGCCAACAGCCAGATTTTTTGCATAAATTATTCATGTTTGGTTGCTAATATATATTGCTGCCATTTCCTGATTTGCTCATTATAAAAGTATTTTTGAGAGACATCCAGAACAAGAAATTAACTGCTCTTATTTTAATAAAAAAATTGTGAAACGTGAGAATGTTATTGAAAGGCAATCTAGGATACCCTGGTTCTTTGCAAAATGATTAAATTGTAGGAAATTTACCCCATATTTTACATAATAAGATATTACACAATTTTTGCTCTCATTCACACAACTTTGGCTTAATCTTTGCTCAAAGCTGAACCATTTGCTAAACTTTCTATTTATTCTCTCAGGCAATCAACCTTCAGCTCCCTATTCATGCAAAACATCACATAATCCAAGCTTACCAACTTTATCATACAATATCTCAAAATCACAAATACATAGCAAACTTTCTCCCTCACATTCATAAATTTCTTAAATATTTCCTGAAGATAAAAATTAGGCACCCATCGTGCCTAAAACTCAATACTTTTGCTTATTGTAACATTTTGTACCCTTTTGATCAGAATGCTGGTAAACACCACCTCAGATAGATTGAACAAACTAATCTGTCTCATTTTAACATTCATTTTTATTATTTTTCCCTCTATATATGAGAACAAAAATAGCATCCTACAAACTATCAGGTAGAACCGCAGTCTTCACACACAATAAAGAAGCTGCACTTCCATAAGTTCAATTTTATGGCATCAAATTTGTGTCATCTCCTAGCAATCAAATGTACCTTCTCCAAGGTGATTTGTTCCCAATCTGGCCCTCCAAATTTTCCAATGTCATTGTAATTACGAATATACTTTGTTGCTGGTCATCCTATTCTTCTCTTTCCTTCTACCTTTCCCAATATTATAGATTTTTCAATAATCTTTGCATGAGTCCAAAATATGATAATTTGAGCATAGTTATTTGTACCAGTGAGAGCAAATAAAACTATGGATTGATTTAGTCAACATTTCATTTGTTTGTTTGTTTTCTTGAGTATCCATGGTAATCTCAGGAGCTTTCTCCTACACCAAAGTTCTAAAGCATCATTACACTTTCTAGTTTCTTTCAAATCCAACTTTGATTCCCATAAAATGTTACAGAAGAAACAAGAAATCATTTCCTGCACAATTCTGAGAGAGATTGCTTCTTTCAATCTATGGTCATTTTGTTGTTCTCCAGATTTGCTGGCATAGTTTCGATATAACCTTTACTAATTCTTCTGTTCCATATGCCATCTATTTGTAAATATTCCATCAATTCCTGCAGCCTCCCAAGTTGGTAATGACCAAAGAGGTGATCTAACTTCATCTTCTTTTATTAGAGTTTCTTGGGAAGATGGAACATCTTCTAAAATATCTTGTACACTAATTTTCCTACTGTACAGAGTTTTGGTATACTCCTTCCATCTTTGATTTTTTTAATCAATCACTATCTGTCCATTAATATCTTTTAACATGCCAATTTAAGGTTGGAGCCTCCTTCTGAATTGAGATCAGGCTTCATTTCTCTTACCTACGTATTACAGTTCAACCACATTTTTGATCTTATTCTTTCTAACATTGGCATTTGAATGTCCAATCACAAGCAGCAGAACTTCCAAGTTCTGTTGATTTCAGAATGAACATGCCCATAAAATTCATCAACTTCCTCTTCTGCTTCAATAGTTGGAGTATAAACGTGGATAACTGTCATGTTAAGGGTTGTGTGTGAAATAATATTCAGTTATTGCTTGTACTGTCAATAAGTACACCACATCCATATTTTAATATTTCTCAGGCGTATACCATTTACACTTTGAACCTTACTATTTCTCAATATTCTCAGTATGCATGGCTTCCTTTTCAACAGTATTTCTTACACATCAATAGTGTAGTAATTCTTTCAATTCAAGTTTTTTATCATATTTTCATTCTCAAGTTTTTTTCTTGTGTTTAAACCAGGTGTAGATAGCTCTAACCAGCGGGATTCCCAATGATGATGTTACCTAGTCTGGTAACAAAACGTTTGAGTACTAAATAGAAACAAGCTCGGAGAGCAAACCACTGCCAAAATCTAAAACTCGGGCTACAAGTTATTTTCTACTGTACATATTATTTCTGGTCAGAATTTCTTCGGCAATGCAAAATAGTTGCTGGCCTTTGATATAATTTCATGTACTTGAACGCCGATATCATGTCTCCCTTCAGTCTTCTTTTCACCAGATTGAACATCCCAAGTAGGTCATATCCCTAAGTCTGTATATTGTCTTTGTTGCCATTCTTTGGATCTATGCGAGTTAGGGCCATAAATTCTTACTTTCTTTGAGTGTGGGTTATTCAACCAGTTGACAACTCACAACTAGTCCACAAGTGATAGCTTTCATGTAATTAATTTCAGATATAACAATTCGCCTTTTATCTTGCACTGGGATCTAGATCATCTGACTTGTGTTTCCCTCACTATGTATTCCATGCAACAGCCTTAAGCAGAAGAATAGAAATAAAGAATTACTTGTTTTCTATAGTACATGAAAGGGCAAGAGATCGTTAAAATGTGTTACAAAAACATCACTTGAATAATTTTTACAAGATAGACATGAGAGTACTGCAGCAAAGAATAAACAAAAACATCACTATTTACAAGGACATGTCATCTGTGCATTTGACATATCAGGACTGAGGTCATGACCAGTTCTGTAGAGACCTCAATTTTTTGAAAGTAATATATTTTCTTTAGTAAAATAATTTAATATTTGACTTGCAATTTTAACAGTGTTAAAAATTGTGCTATACATACTTGTACTTAAAGAGCAAGCACAATTGAATAGTATGGCAACTGCATAGTATTGTCAGATTACTTATTTTATCTGGGCACCTATATAAATATCTAGTTCCATTTAATGATTTGTAGAGTGCTTAATCAAACAAACAAATCAAAAATCTTTAGATGTTGCTAACAGTAAATTCAAACTCCTAATTAAACTATGCCTATTTTAGGGAAGTGTTGATTGTTCAGTAATCATTTAAAACTATACAAAGGTCAAACTGAAGCAGCAGAGTAAGTGGAACTGCTTTTATTTTTCTAGGGGTTTTTTTGTTGCCAGTACAAGATCAAGTTCCTAATAAACTGCATTGTGTAGGCCCTCCAAAAATATATCTCAGTAATTCTATAAAACCTGTCCAATAAATGCTGCAGAATTATTCTTATGTAACTAAGTTGACCAGAAATGTCAATGGGAAAAAAAAGAATTTCAAGTCAATCACATGTCTCCACAAAGGCTACAATATTAAAAGCAAGATGCAACATGATAGAAGATGATAAAAAGAAAGATTATGTATGAAAGACAGACTATGAACATTAATCCCTTTTCAAAATACTATCAGTTTTTTAAAAAGTGAGTATAAAGTTTATATATTTATCACCAGTACATAGGTCATAGGTATTCTGGTATACAATAAAAAGGACTTTTTATTTCATTTAATTATAATTACAATAATTTGTCCTAAAACAATATGCCAGTAATGCAGGAGATAACATCAAGGATATGTGTACCAAGCCAACATTTCATCAAAATGCCAAAACATGCATTGTTATGTCACAATACAAGTTCTGCCCCTTCTTTATTTGTATTTGACATTTTGATGCCAACACCCATCAATATGGAAAAGAGGTTATTCTTGTCTGTTTTGTTCCAACTGAATCTATTCCACCCGGTCGCTCTGAGATGTTGCAACCATTATTCTCTTTGCTAATATTTCCTGACATCTTTTTTTAACTAGTGTTATAGAAGACCAAAAGGTTATATATGTGTGTGTGTATATGTGTGTATATATATACACATACACACACACACATATATATAACATATATATAACATATATATGTGTGTGCGTGCGTGCGTGTATACATATAGTATATATACATACAGTATATATATATATACACACACGTGTATATATATATATATATATATATATATATATATATGTGTGTGTGTGTGTACATAAGTATATGTATGTATGTGTATGTGTGTGTGTGTGTGTGTGTGTGTGTGTATGTATATGTATATGCATATATATACATACATACACACATTTATTGAGTATCTTAACCTTAATAACTAACAGTCAATCTGCAGAGGCTTCTTTTCAGATTATAACTTCCCAAGAAACTAACTGGCACCAAGAGTAATAGAATAACAGAGTTGGAAGGGACCTTGAAGTCTTCCAGTCCAACCGCCTGCTCAAGCAGGAAACCTTAAACCAGGGGTAGTCAACCTTGGCTCTTTTATGACTTAGCTGGCTCAGGAATTCTGGGAGTTAAAGTCCACAAGTCATAAAAGAGTCAAGGTTGACTATCCCTGCAACCATTTCAGACAAATGGTTGTCCAGTCTCTTCTTAAAAAATATCTTTTTAAAATTGGGTTTAACATTTATTTAAAAAAAACAGTAGCAAGAAAATACCCAATGGTATTACACTTTAAAAAAAAAGATTAAGCTTCAAAAGAGAAAGGAAAAATGGATAGCTCCTTCTAAGATAGCAATTAGGTGCCAGAGAAAATATGATTTGTAGAAAACATGTGAGGCATGATTTTGAGACAACATAAAACTAAATCCTAATCTCACTATATCTAGTTACTGCCTGTGCCTAGAAGTCTGGTCGATTAGATTTCATCCTACACCCAGAAGAGATTACTACAGACATTGGGTTCGGACTTAATGTTTCCTTGACTTTCTTTTCCCAGAGCCAGTCACTGCTCCTATGAAAGATTCAAAAGCACAGAAGCTTCCAGGTATCTTCTCCTTCAAAATTTATCCTCAGGGGAAGGGAGTTCTTTGCACTCAAGAATTTAGTCAACTCTCTTGGCTAATCTTCTAGGGGGGAACTTACTAGAGAAGGCTGCAAGGTGGCTAAACACTCTGGATTGCAACTCTAACTGGTTAATAACTGATCCCTGAATAGAATTGTTATAAAATACTGCTTTCACTGATACCTTGACAACTGGAAAGGCATTGGATTACAAAAACTATATATAAAGATAAGACCTGTATAAGATTTGGTGGTTTGGATTTTGAGATTGGCTGGTTCAATAAAGCTAACTACAGAAACTATGGTATTGGTGAAAGATTATTTGAAGGGGGGAAGACAAAATGGATATTGAATATTTATCTAAAAGGGATAGGAAACCACACCAAATATTCCCTTCTGAAAGATCTAGCCTGCAGGAGTAATACTCCAAAACGAGACAAGTACTTTTCAGGAGGAAATGTACGCAATGCTACGACAGATTCAAATGACAATAATTTCAAACCATGTTGAGATCAAAAACAACTTTGATAAATGAGCACATCTTCAATCTAAACTTACAATTAAAACATTCTCAGAAAACGATGATAAAGAATGAACAAACAAATCAGATAACAAAACACAAACTAGAAGAAAGTGACAAATAGGGAAGCTACAAATGAAGAGAACTATAACTTAACACAAACAGAAAAAAATCTA
Source organism: Protobothrops mucrosquamatus (assembly GCF_001527695.2). Classification (NCBI taxonomy): domain Eukaryota; kingdom Metazoa; phylum Chordata; class Lepidosauria; order Squamata; family Viperidae; genus Protobothrops; species Protobothrops mucrosquamatus. The sequence goes on along the minus strand of NW_015386087.1, from coordinate 585,054 downwards.
CAAGATTTTACTACAACAATGAAAATGGAAAAGATATTTTATCCGACAGGACTTCAAACAAATTCGAGGATAAGAAAGAAGATTTAACAAAATGGATTATAGAGCTGCCAGGAAAATCATCAGAGACTGGGAGACAAAAAGCGTACATCCTACTCAACCTATCCTTCACACTCCCAGCAACACCCACAAAAATACAGGAACTTCCTGGCAAGCGGAGTATACTAACTTGGAAAGCTATTAGGCAAATGAAGAAGGCTAGAGTTAGACTTAAGAGATCTGATTCGACTTATCAGATGGAGTACTACATGATTAAATATTTGTTTGAATATTATTAAAAGAATAGATAATTTGGGATATAAAGGGGCCCTATAGTAAGAGATATAAGTAGTATAGTATTTTTTATAATATATAAAATGTTAAAATACTGGGATGATGTATGTGAATGGAAATTTAGACATTTAAAGGTAATTAAATTTGAGAGAATTATGACTGAGAAGAATGATTTGAATACTGAGGGGAAAGTAAGCTTAAATAAGATTTTTGAAAATAGGACATATAGTGACTCAACAAGATGACTTTTACAAATATAGTTGAAATATAAGCCATTCAGAAAAGATGTTATATGTAGATGTTATATAACATATAGGTAGTATTGTATCTTTATAATATATGAAATATGAAAATATTGGGATGGGGTATGTAAATGAAAAGTTTGGATATTTAGGTAATTAATTTTGAGAAAACTATGATTGATAAGAACGGTTTGAATACTGAGGGGAAATTAAGTTTAAATAAGAATTTTGAAAACAGGACACATAGTGACCTAACAAGATGACTTTTACAAATACAATTGAAACATAAGTTAATTAGAAAAGATATTATATATGGATGTCATTATCTGTACAAACACAAAAAACGTTTATATCCAGCCTTGTATATATTGAAAATATTATTATATTTATCTAATGTTGACAAAGGAGAATACCATTGGAAGAAGGGAAGATCAAGGAAACATAATATTAATTAATATATTGATTATGGAATTATAGAAATTAATTATTGTTTTTTCAAATATATGAACCCAGACAACACGCTGTTTACCAAGCACTAAAGATTGTTATTGCAAAAAACCAATATATTTTAAAAAAAGAATTTAGTCAACTGACCAACCTGTTCTAAGAAGCTGAATTCAAAATTCAACATTAATTGACACTTTGCCTGTTACCCATCAAATTAATCCACAGGCCTTATGTCTGAAATTCTCTGCTTCAGTGATGATTCATCTGATATTTTACCAGTTACTTTTTGTTCAAGAGAAATGGCCATGTCCCTTGCATTCTGCACCTGTTCTTCCCTCCCCATCCCCCACTCCGGTTTTGGTGGATAAGAGACATACTAGATGGAACAAATTCTGGATTCTACACATAAGAGGGGACATTTAGAATTCACTGGATAGACGTCATTTGGTGTCCAACAATTCTATCTGAATTTCCCACGTATACCTTGTCCCCATGAACTGCCGCTGCTATCAATAGACAATGAGTCCCAGGATGAAGAAGACTCTTTGCTTCATGCTAGAGTAGAGCCTCCAGTGATGGTTGCTGAATCACAGGAAAGGGTGCACCTTCCATATCTCTCTAGCTTTTTCTGTAATTTTATTTATTATTTATTTACATTCCATCTTTAATAATTATTCTAAATAGCTCAAGGTGGAGAACATGCTTCTTTCCTATTGTCCTGCAGGAGAAAGGGAGAAGGGATTCTGTGTCCATTTCCTTAACTGGTCTTTGCATGTGGGAGGGGGATGATTCTGAAGTTGGGTGTGCATGAATGAATGTAGATTGGCCTTGGGAATGAGGAAGGAACCAATGAATTGCTAAGAGGAACTTTCAGAATGCTTAGTCCTAAGAAAACATGAAAAAGAAATTCAAAATAACTGTGCCCTGGTTTCATTTGGTGTAAGATGGGGCAGAAAGTAATCCTGACAGTTTTTCAAGATTCTCTTAATTTACCCTATAATAATAAAGAATTTTCCTGGAATTCCTGCTATGCATGTTTCTTGACCCTGCCTTCTTCAAAGGGCTGAAGACACACAACAATTTGCCCATCTGACCAAGCAATCACTGAGAAAATAAACCTTCTAATACTCTTTCCTCCACCGTCTTGTCGGAACAGAATGTAACACTTCTCAGATGGAACAACAAATAGACTTCTCAAAATTCTACTTCTATTTACTCTAAATGTTTACCTAGAACCAGGCTGTGTGTGATTTTATTATTGTTACTGCCAAGCAATTGGAAATCTTTCCTCCTATGACTACAAATTACCATCCACCACCATTTCTGCCCACCAAGATCTGATATCAATTCATCTATTAGCAACTCCCATTCCTCGCCCCAGCTCCTGCCAACCTAGCAGTTTGAAAGTATTCAAATACAAGTAGAGAGAATTAGGTATGGCTTCAACGGAAAGGTTACTACATTCCATACTTTCTTGCTGGCCACATGATGACAGAAGCATTTCTCACACAAGAATTGGAGATGAACATCACCACCCTGAGTCGGTCACAATTGGACAGGGGGACCTTTAAACCTTTATTAGCATCCTAACATTTAACAATTTTACAAAATATTAGGGGGGAGGGCAGGAAAAAAGCAGGGGATATACGATCCCTACCCAAACCACACAAACGATATCCCCATTAAATTTAATTTACGGTAGTATATAATTACATAAACTGTTAACATAAACAGAAAAGCCCAGGAATTCTGATTATATTTTTATAGCAGCTTCAGGAAGCTTTGTGAAAACAAGTTATGCATACTGTAATGCAGAAAGTGACTATATTGCTTCATTCATAATAGATGACATAGATCTAATACCAAGTGGCTGTTCTTTCAATTGAAAATAAAAAAATTGTAGCACTTTAGAGGATCACAGAAATAATGTATGACTAAACAAAGAAACCTGTTCCATTCTTTAAATTATCTATTTCTTCTTATTCTTACAAAAGATTTACTCATTCAGGTGTGAACTTTTGCCATCTGTAAATGTGAAAGGAGTACATAAATTCTGTATAACTGCAGGTAGATATGCTTTAATGAAACTGCTTGATGAAAGACATTAGTTCAGCTCAAAGTGAGTCAGCACACACATACATTCACAAGCACATGCATGCACACGCGCGCGCGCACACACACACACACACAAAAGCCTATATTCAGGGAGTTGAAGTCCATAAATAATTCTCAAGATTAAGAAATTTTTAAGAATATGCATAACATATTCACTAATATCTGCATAACAAAATACAAATAGTTCAGTATGTTTACTGATCAATTTTACTGATCAATTTTAAAACAGAATTTGTGCTTTCAGTGTTTTCCATTTCTCCCTACTACCTTATTTTTCAAGAATTTTTTCTTTACTAACAAATAAGCAGCTGTTATCGCTCATTATATTTTGATTCGATTATGTGCCATCACTTTGGTGTTGATTCTTATTGCCTATATAGATTTTCTTAATGCAATTTTAGAAGAGATATTCTCCAATGTCTCATGCCGACACTGCAAACCAAAGTAGCAGTGAAATGCAAAATTGTGGACCCCGCCAAGAACAAGAAGATTCTCCCATCTCTCTCATACATCAGATGTCTCTTCTAAGATAGTGCCTTATGCAATATCTGCAATTAGTGATCCACAAAAATGCTTGTCAGGTGAGCAAATCTGATCAACATGGCAAATGCAGCAAATAAAAAACAAGACTACTAGTTTCTGATATCACATTAAAAATCAGAGACAAAGTTGTATTTACTTTTAAGTTCCTTCAAAGTACAGCATCACTGATAAGACCTCGCTTTTCCCTGACCTGAGGATTTTGATTACGCAATGTAAGCTACATATTCTAATTGGTTACCCAAATCTATGAGAAGAATTTTAATTGAGCTTTTCTTAAACCAGGTCCTGGTTTATATAATAATGTCATACAGTTAAAAAAGTAAATGAAACAAACTTTATGTTGTGACTGATATTGGGAGGAAACTGTAAACTAAAATAGTAAGAAGGTTCACAGTGCAAAAATAACTACATCAAGTTACCAAATAATATATCAGGCTACATCATTTAGTTTTAGGGAATTGTGCCCTGAATATATATATTGGAATTTGGTTGAACAAATGAAAGTAAAAGACATTCAAGTCAACAGTAGTTCCTAATCTATAAGTGTGTGTGTATATAATTATACAATCTATAATTTATAAACTATAAACTATTCCATAATTTCAAAGTGTATCACATGGGAACATGCAGTAGCCAAAATAAACAAATACATCATTTCTACTTTCGACTGGCATAACTGGTTCTGTCAGAAGACTTTTTCCAGGAGGAGAAGCTGCTGTATATTCAGTTAATCTCTTCTATATGTAATCAGAAATGTGAAAGATTCCTGTAGAGCAGGGGTATCAAACTGCTGGCCCACGGGCCGGACACATCATCCGGAAGCTGCTCCCACCCCATTGCTAGCAATGGCAAAATCGGCCCGATACGTTGCGCGATGTCACATGATGTCACGAGTTTGACATGCCTGCTGTAGAGCAGGGGTGTCAAACTCAATTTCATTGAGGGCCGCATCAACATTGCGGTTGCCCTCAGGGGGCTGGGGGTGTGTGGCCAAGGTGGGTGCGGCCTACTGGTGGGTGTGGATGAAGTGGGTGTGGCCTACTGGGTGGGCATGGCCAGCTCTACATCGTTTGCGTCAAGGGTGCTTATGGGGGCCTGGGCAGGAGTGGGACAGATCTGAGGGTCTCTGGCAGAAGGGGGTGGGACCGGGGCAAGCGCCAAGGCATGGTCCATTTCTTCATTCCTCACAAAGGGTGACACCTCCCCAGCATGCACCGAGGGGGTGGGGCCGACGTGGTAGGGGCTGGTTCCTTGCTGTTTCCAGTTGGCCTTGTGGAGCTAAGACTGAATGCGTTTCAGCGTAGATGGCCACCACAAAATTGTACATTGGCTCCCAGCCGGCCTGGGCCAGGGCCAAGGCAGCGGGGGCCGTTCCCTCACTGTTTCCAGGATGGCTTCGTGGGCCACATGAAACCACTTTGCGGGCTGCATCCAGCCCCCAGGCCTTGTGTTTGACATGTCTGCTGTAGAGTAATAATTAATTTGTATCATTTTTTTCATTTTGGAAAAATGCCTTGAAGCTGAATTCTAACCATATTTATACAGAATTTATATCATAGTAAATTCAAATTATATTTCTATCAAAATGAGGTAGCACATACATAAAGCAATACACATTGCATCACAATGTGTGGAAAATAAATAAAAATTATATGGAGAGAAGATAGCTTCTGTACATACTGCATTTCAGTTTCTTATTCTTAAGGCTCATTTCAGTTTCTTTACTTTGAAAAGAACAACTAAAATGATGCATATGAAGACACTAAAAAAGAATGAGCATCCTCCAGATTATGCAAGCCAAATTGTAGCATTTTGTGTTACTGCAATTAGTATTTAGCAGATAATTTTTGAATACATAAAACACTACATTTTTGGATATAAAATAAATCCTATCAAAATGAATACAATATGAATATAATGGCAATGACTTAATACTAAGTTGCAGACTCCTATGAAAGTAATTTTGTTTTGTTTTATAATTATATTGATCAATTTTAAAGCAGAATTTGCAACAAAATCATGCATTGAGTGTTTCAGTCAGTCAGATACCCAAGCGCTTTCACTGTCTTCCATTTCTCCCTACTACCTTATTTTTCAAGGATTTTTTCCTTGCAGCTGCTATCACCCATGATATTTTGATCCGATTATGTGTCACCACATCGGTGTTGATTCTTATTGACTACATAGATTTTCTTAATGCAATTTTAGAAGAGATATTCTCCAATGCCTCATGCTGACGCTGCAAACCAAAATAGTAGTGAAATGCAAAATTGTGGACCCTGCCAACAAGGTCAATGTTGACTCCTACAAATCAATGTTGACTCTTTGCCACTCAATGATGGATTGAAATGACAGATCTGTGCACATGAAACTCACAAATTGTCCCTTAGAATGACTAGATTAGCAAAGAAAAAGTAATAATAATAATAATTCTAAAATATGGTTTGGCATTTGTTGAAAAATATGTAATGCTATTTTCATAGCTATATGGACAATTCACAGAAGAAGTGAGATGGAAAACATCTCATTTATATATGAGTTTTATATTTTGTCTGTGAACAGATTAATAATTTGAATACTATTTTACATTTAATTGATGTAGTATATTTTATAGAGGGGAAAAGATCTGACATATCTAATTCAGTTGGTCATGTAGTTCAAAAGGGCAAGAATTGCTTATTTATATGCTATATTTCCATAAAATTAATTAGAATCTTTATACTGTTAAAACTGAAAAATCACTAGAAGAAGTAGGATTCAACCAATTAAACATTCAAAAGACACATCTCCTGAGATTTCTGCAAAGCTGGCAAATGATGGATGAGCTTTAGTGAGATGTCACCATGATTCCTTTCCTCTCATCTGGTGCCTTCCACATATTTTGGATCATAATTTCCCATCAGTGAAAATGTTTTACCTCTGGCAAACAACTAGTGGTAAAGTATTCATTGGCTTGTCACATAATATCACTCTGCATAAGATAACAACATTCTTAAATTAGGCTCAAATTAAATATTTGAAGCAGAGAAAATATGGCATGTAACAGTGAGTTGCATCCATCGTATAATGGTGGGTCTCTCTGGTAAACCTTGAGAACTATTTTACACAAGGAGAGAATATAAATCTTTTAATAAATAAATTCATTTTCAAGGCTTTACACTAAATGCCAAATGACTGCTAGGGCATTATTATAAATATACGAAATAAATCTGGAAGGACTTATTAACTGTGTTTACACATGCTAAATCCAGATTAAGAAAATGTAATTGTTGTTTTGACGGAACATGTTATGCCCAACAAATAAATCATATTATGGATTAGCATACACCTTGATTTTCAAAACAATGGCTCAGTTCCAAAACACAATGAAGCAAAAATTATTCAATCTTATTTTAATTTGGTATGAGCATGTTTTAAAAAGAGATAATTGAAGCCTTTAAGCACCAAAAGGGTAAAGAAAAACAAAAACAAGGTAGAATTGGTAATATGGAAGCAGTAGGATATCACAAACAAATGTTAAATTTGAACTAGGGAAATTAAACTTCTATGCTACTATTAACATGATTTGGTGGGTGAAGGCTATTACATGCTTTCCCTTTCATCTCAGAGGGGTTTTGTTGTAAATGCTATATTCTTGAAAGAAAGATGAAGACTACTGTGATATCGGTTATTTCACATTAACGAATACATTCATTAAACTTTTCTCATGTCGTGTAGCCCCAACCTTTTGGGCACCAGGGACCGGTTCCCTGGAGAGAGGTTTTTCCGTAGACCGGAGGGTGCATGATTTTGTGTGCTGCCTGCATCTCGCAGATGGGGCTTTGCTTGATTGTGCGGACCAGTTGCTGGCATGCCACGCCCCAGTACTGGTCCACAGATTGGGGACCCCTGGTATAGCCTACAGCCTACCACTGCTCATTTTATAATAAAAACTACCTTTCCCCTCTGGTCACAATTCAATTTTTTTAGAAGTAGAAATATTTACATGGCTATATTTTCTCATCAATAAATTATCTTTATAAACATCTATCTTGATTCTGACATGCACTTTTTTAATCCTAACCAGATCAACCAAATTACTTAATTTCCTGGGGAAAATACAAATCTGAGATTTCAACTGTAGCAACTAAATGCTTGTCTTCTGCCAATTATTTTTGTTAAGATCTAAATCAAGCTAAAGCACCTAGGGGGGAAAATTTACAGATTGCTGCTCTTATTTATTCACCAATCACTGAAGACTTTCTTTAATGTTTTAAAACAGGTGAGATAAAGATGCTTTGAATTAAATTCAGCTCTTGGAGATGGCATTTGTGTAAGTTTCTTCACATTGTTCCATTTCTACTACCAAGTCTACTCAGTCTTCTTCCAAAGCATTTTTCTTGATTCCCTCATCCAGCCTACAGACTTGGAATTCCCAAATGGTCCTTAATCCAAGCCAATCAGGGTCAACCCTGCCTAACGTCCAAGATAAATAAAATGTTTACTCTTTAAACCAGTGCTTCTCAACCTTGGCAGCTTTTAAGATATGTGAACTTCAACTCCCAGAATTCCCCAGTCATCATGGTTGAGAAACACTGCTTTAAACAAACAGACTGTAGCAGCCCCCCATTAAATCAAGATCAATGCTGAAAAACGACAGAATGCAAGTGATGGGGTAATGCATCAGGTCATAAATAATGCATGATAACAGCAGAGAATAAATGAAGGGATTAAGATTTCAGATACTAAGATCAACACTCAACAGAAAAACATACAAAAGATTAAATATGAGTGCTATTTTAATTGGCGGTCTACCAGTTTTAACTTCAGAAAGGTAACGGAGATTTGCTTCTCATTAATTTCACTACGATTTCATGAAATTATGCCATTAAAAATGAAAATTACAGACATTCCCATATAATGTGCCAAACCCACTATGATAGTTTACAAGTAGCATCCGAAGAGAAAAGGAGAGAGAAGAATAAATGAAAGTTTCCAAGCTACCTCTTTATGTCAATAGTAAGAGTTGAGAAGCCTAATTTCTTCCCTTATAGTTCTATTTGTCACCAAACTTAACAACTGGAACAGAATAGAAAAGGAGAATCTGATCAAGGTGCAAAAATAGCTTTACATTTTAATTGATGCTTTGATTACTGTATGTAGTTTCAGCATTAATAACATCTAAATGTTTTTCTAAACGTTACAACTTACAAACATCATTTAGTGACCATTTGAAGTTACGACAGCACTAAAAAAGTGACTTATGACTAATTTTCACTTATGATTGTTGCAGCATCCCCATGGATGCTTGATCAAAAATTCAGGTGCTTGGAAACTGGCATGTATTTATGATAGTTGCACTGTCCCAGGGTCATGTGATCACCATTTGTAACCTTCCCAGCCATCCTCCAACAAGTCAATGGGAGAAACCCAGATTTGCTCAATGACTGCATGATTCACTTAACAACTGTAATGATTCGCTAAACAACTGTGACAAAAAGACTGTAAAATGGGGTACAACTCATTTAACAACTGCCTTGTTTAGCAACAGAAATTTTGGGCTCAACTGCGGTCATATATCAAGGATTACCTATACTGAGTGGTATTTCAGAGGCTGAAATGCAATTTGGAAAAAGTGACTTCTCTATTAGCCTAAAAAGCAGGTTTAGAAATTATTGCTCCAAATTTCACAATAAAAAAATGATACAAGTCCTGATTTCAAGATTAGTGCCAAGATTTGGTTAGTTGTCTTCAAATCAATAATGAAACTCATACTCATTTTACTTATGAACAGACACTGTTCATAAGAACAGGGAAATCAAATACATTTATTCAAACTCTACCAAAGCTGCACTAGAGTATTCTGTCACATTGTATATTACCTTTCAGGGCTCTAAATGTTTTAAGATAAAACTCTTAAAATAAGTCGGCATTTGCTCTAGGAAGATGGGACAAGTATTTTGAGATATATGAAGCAGTCTTGTTGCTGTCAGACTGAGTCACAATATTGTGCAAATTTGGGGATTTGTATTGGCCCATCTGTCAAAGTAGAAACTATTGGCAGAACCAATTCTTCCATCTCCCCTAGTAGTTTCTCAAGCCTACTCTGGAGGAACTCTGCACACAGCGTGAGAGTAACCAAGGGGAAGTCTCACTGTGTAACCAAAGGTCCGTTCATGTAATATAGTGGACAAGATTAGTTCTAAATTTAATATGGAAGCCTACTAATTAATATGTATATGCTGCCTGCAGTTATGCTAAATTTTGTATAGAAAATAAAATTGTCTAATACTTTAGAGGGTTTACAAAATAGGATGCTGTACATTGCAATCATTTCTACACTAAGAGAAAAGAAGCATTTTATAATTGTATTCTTGAGCTTATCAGGCCTAAAATAACTTCCCCCTTCAGAATTTTGTACTAAATAAATGTATTTAAAGAGGAATGGGTGCACAGTAGATAAAAGGCAGATTCCTTCATGTGGAACTCAACTCCTGGCAAGGTCATGCCATGTTCTAGCAATCCTCTTAGTTACAGTACAGAAGGAGGTTGCCACTGCATTCTTCTAATGTGTTTTAACTCCTTAGCCTGTCTTTTAGCTTTGAGATTTCCTAAGTCTCTCATCCACCTACTAACCAAGCCCTATTCATTTTAGCTTCTGAGCCCAGACAGGTGCAACAAGTCCCCTGTGGACAAGGACAGTGTTTAGACTTCTAATGTAACTTACAGATATGTACTGGTGGAAAAATCAAATAAGTACAACAGTATCAATGCATAACAACTAATTCCTCTTATATGATATTTGCACATGATCCCTTTTTTCATTGAAGTTCAACTCAAATCCCTTTTGCTAAGTATTAGAGCCACAAAGTACAGAAGATTCTTTGAACATGAAGAAAATATTTTCTTATCACTGTGTTAAAACTGACTTCTCTACCTACGCACACATGTTGGAGAATAAGTGGAAACAATTTGAAGATGCCTCAAACCCTGACATTTCTCATGACAGCTGTTCAAAGCCTTTTTGGAATTAAGTGGCACATAAATTGCAGTCATACATACATAACTGGTCAAAATTGAGAACTGGCTATAGCTTTCTCCTGAGCTCCTAATGTAAGTAACAGTTATCAGCCCATGAACACCTTAAATATTCTTAGAGAATATTTTTTAATCTGCATGTGCAGAGTGACACAAACTTCACAGCTCAGAAATTAGATACCAAAGAGCTTCGAGGTAAGAGTTAAACCCTGGTTTGTTTCCTTCTGGGTTTTTTTTCCTCTTGAAGATATCCACACCCATTCGAGGCCCTTCTGGATGCCACTTACCTGGACCTCTGCAGCTCAAAAGCGCTGGCGCCCACCGGGCCTTGCTCGACGCAGCAATAGTTCTGTGGGGCGGTTCTGGCGAAGGAGACGGGCAGGATTCCCTGAGTGAAAGAGTTGAGGCGACCCCTTGCACAGGGGGTCCCAGAGGAGACCGGGAGGGCGGCGGCGGCGGCAATGGGCACCTGCACGCTAGTAAAAGCATCTTCGTCCTCGTCCTCCTCCTGCTCGTCGTCTTCGCCCTGCTGCGGCTGGCCAGCCGCTCCCAGGGGGCTCACGAGCTTGACGTTGCTGCTGCTGCTGCCGCCGCCGCCACCGCAGGCGCTGGCATAAGCTCCGTACTGCTGCGGGGCGGGCGGCTGGAAAGCGCTCAGGTTGCCCCGACGAGTCCGCGTGCTGCTGCCGCTGCTGATACCGCAGGCTGCAGCAGAAGCAGTCCTTGCGGCGGCTGCCGCGCCGACGTCGCTTTCTTCGCCGCCCTCCTCGCCCTGCAACACCGGCCGCCCGTCCAGTGAGATATTCGTTAGGAAGGAGAGAGCAGCCTGCCTGCGCCGCGGGTCCATGCGCGGCGGCGGCGGCGGCTTCCTTAAGCAGGGCTCCAGCTGCTGGTGGAATGTACTGCCGTCGCCGCTGCTAGTAGCACCGGGACTACTGCTGCTGCTGCTGGTGGTGGTGGTGGCGGCGGCGGCGGCAGGAGGAGCCGCCGCCGCTGCCGCCGCCATTGTCTGTGGCGCTCGCTAGCCGCCCGTCCACCCTCCGTCCCTCCCTCAGAGCGGGCAAGAATGAGACTTCGAGCGGCAGGCGCGACCTCCCCGGCGGCGAGCGGAGGGTTAGCAGCAAGCTGGGGCGAGGCGAGGGAGCGCCAGCCGCGCGAAGCAGGGGACTTTTGGCTTGCATGGCATGTCTTCCGCCTCCCCCCCGGCTGCCTGCATGGATAAAGCGCCCGAGTTATGCACCCCCCCTCCTCTTCCTTTCCTCCCCCCCCCCCCTCTGGCTCCTGCCTTTCTTCTCTCCTTGGCCAAAGTTATTAGCATTTATAGGTGCATTCGGCCCGCCAAGCGCTCGGCGTAAAAACACGGCAATCACGTGTGGGAAATAGCTGGGAAGAAAAACAAAAGCTCGGCCAGGAGGAGGAGGAGGAAGATAGAGGGAGGAGGGAGGAGAAATGGGGGGGGGAGAGAAGAGGAGGAGGAGAAGAGGAGGAAACTAGGTTTAAGGAAGCTCCTCCAGTGTTTTTTCTTCTACTTTTTTTCCCCCAATCTGCTTAGTGGGAGGGGAAGCGAGGAAGGTGGAGTTCCGCTTGTGTTGCACGGCACATGGTCATGAGGAGCTTACATAAATAGGGCCATCTCCTAGAAGTTGGTGGGATTTAAAAATTTGGTGAATCTCCTTCGGGTTGTTGGTCGGTTTTTAACGACTGTTTCCTTCCAAGACGTTGTGAACATAACACGTTCTACTTTTTTCTGCCTGAGCCGGCTAAACTTGTATTTCACTCCCAATTTGACCATGAAACTAGACTGGCTGAAGTCCCTCGGTTTCGAAATTCTTTTCCTTGTTCTTCGGGGATATCTTCAGAATAAAATATGTCCATTAAAGACTCCAGAGATACTGTGGTCATTCTGTGAGCCTTCCAGTTGTATTGGACCTCAACTCTGGATTGTAATTTGTGCCTGGAAATTATGGGCGCTGAAATCCAATCCAGGTGAAGGGCACCCATGTAGGGAAAGTTGCTTGGATCAAAAGACAGGAAGACTTCTGAATGCTTGTGAGCTTGATTTCCCTCCATTTATATTAAATGTGTAGAAGAAATTAGTCTAAATACACAACACTTCAAAATAATTTCCAGAGTAGCAGCTGTGGAAGAGCATTGCAGCAAGACAAAACAACTTGTATTTGCATTTTATAAAGAGCAGGAAAAGCGAATACAACTCTGAAATACAAAAGGAGCAAATTATTTTTCAAGCATGTCCTCCCAGTTGTATCTAGGAGATGTATAATGTACTATATGCAGCTAGATAAATCCAACTTTGGCCGTTTTGTTTTCCAAATGTTATTCTGATTTAGCACAACAAGAAGTCATGTGTTTTGCAGGTAGGAAATTAGACCAGCCATCTGACTCAATAATAAGACTGCTTCCTATATTTTTCTGCAGGGCTTGTGGATTCCTCTTGAAAAGATGATTATAGATAGATCACTTGATGCCTTTATAATTACAGACCTTTGGTATAAATGGCAAAATATTGCATGGTTAAGAGAATACACAGTGATGTAATACCAATTCCCTTTCTTATAAAAGAAGCAACTTAGGATATAAAATATTTATTTCACTTGTCTTGCATCCTCACTAATCATGTTTCAATTTCTTTCAGACTGAGGGAGGATGTTGGTAGTTCTAGGCAAACTGCCACATGTGTGGTAGCTTATAGTATGCTTCAGAGATTCCTACTTGCTTCTCTTCTGCCTCCTACACCCTCCAGTAGATAGCTTCCAGCTAATGGATTAAGTTCTAAACAAAAATGCATACTGCAAAAGTACATCACTGTTATTGCATATTCAAGATATCGAGGGTGAAGAACAGACAGGATGACAATTCCTGCTAAGCTTGTCAAGATGTTTTGGTATTTAGCATACACCAAAAAAACTATCTGTACTTTGACCTCTAGTCTTATTTAAAATATTTCTGCAGTATAAAATGAAAACTGTAAAACTGATTCAGTTGATGAGAAATCACTGATTTTGCCTTGTGCTGATCATGGATTTTTACTCTTAAATAACAAGGTACTATAAAGCTATTGCTAACAAAACTATACATCAGACATGTCAAACACAAGGCCTGGGGGCCAGATGCGGCCCGCGAAGTCGTTTCATGTGGCCCGCGAAGCCATCCTGGAAACAGTGAGGGAACGGCCCCCTCTGCCTTGGCCCTGGCCCAGGCCAGATGGGAGCCAATGTACAATTTTGTGGTGGCCATCTATGCTGAAATGCATTCAGTCTTAGCTCCATAAGCCCCCCCGCATGGCCTGAGAGGAATAGTGAGGCTCCTCCAGTGGACCATGCCTTGGCACTTGCCCCGGTCCAACCCCCTTCTGACAGAGACCCTAAAATCTATCCCACTCCTGCCCAGGCCCCCACAGGCACCCTTGACGCGAATGATGTAGAGCTGGCCACACCCACCCAGTAGACCACACCCACCCTGGCCACACCCACCCGGCCCCCTGAGGGCAACCGCAATGCTGATGCGGCCCTCAATGAAATTGAGTTTGACACCCCTGCTATACATTCTCCACATCCACATGTCATAACCACAGGCTTTGTGTTCATCAGTTTCTCACTTCTCCAAAATGTTTCTGTTGCCATCACAACAGTCCACAGCTATAACTGTTTCTAGCTGAGTCTGGGCAGCTATAACAGCTACCTGAAATGATTTGTGAACTTAACAGTTAAGCCTTTGCTGCTGCTTTGCCACACTTCTAATGCTTTTGATGATTTCACAATATCTTTTGAATAGAAATGCATATACTTAATATTCATGATTATAATAATACATATTTGTATTCTGACAAATAAGATAATCTTTTTAATCAGCAATAATGTTTCCATAGTTGTGGTCCTAGGAGCAAAATAATATGCATCTCTAGTTGAACTAACATATTTAAAATTATTCATTTACATGTCTTATCTGTCTAGGATATTCAAAGTAATGCTTTGGGTTAATAATTAAGTGAATAGCTGAGCTGCTTCTAAAATCTTAATATGCAAGGAAATCTGAGTAAAATAGTACTAAATTAGTTAGGAAAGAAGATATACATAGAACCTATTGAAAAAGGAAGAAATCTTTAGATCCCATTCAATCCAGAAAAGCTTCTGCATAAAAGGTGGAGAGACGCTAACAGTAAATGGTGTTGATCTAAATACAGCTCTTCTATTTCAGGGTAAGGCAGCTTTCTATCAAAAAATGAGTAGGAGAAAATTATTTCATCGAGTAAATTGTACTAGATAGTTAGTACAAGATTTTTCAGTTGCAAAGCTGCAAAGAAGCCTTTGAATTACCTTTATAAATTTCGCATTGGCAAGTGCTTAACAATAATAATCCAGAAATAAATATTTAAACACTTTCATTATTTTTTAAACGTAAAACCCATCAAAAACAGCTGGGGTTATTTTATCCAGAATATATCTGCATGAATAACCATGTCTTAAGCTATTGCATGGGTCTAAATGGGATCAGAGGCACTAATTCTTATCCAGAAAGAGAATTCCACAAATTGGGAGGGGGTAGGACACATTAGGTATGGCAATAACTACTACCGGTATGAGTTGATCCCATGGTTAGAATTCTGTATAGGGCTTAAGATGATGAAATTAATCTAAAAGATCAGTGATGTTGATAGGAGATTTTAAGTCTTTTGAGACCTAAGCTTTGAATTTTGCCTTTAGCTCACAGGTAACCAGTGCGGTGATTTAAGGACTGGTGGAATGAAATCTCATTTAGCAGCCCCATTTATATTGTCATGACCCAGGAAACAGATAATGACTGAATGTGAAGAAGCTGCTCCAACAGAACTTGTGGAATGTTGACCTCAGGAGAAACAAACTCAATCATATGAGACAAATCAAACAAAGACACTACCTGAGTAGCTGGAGAAGTTAGATGATGATGATGACGTAAGGTCTACCAGCCCCCACAACCAGCAAGCAGAGAGGGAAATGGAACAGACATTTCTGTGAAGTTCCTTGCCAAGCTCAAAATGCATCTCTTGATTAGAGGCAGCGGGCTGCATCCTGATTTAAGAGGCAGCCCTGATTCATGATCCCTTGGAAGCAACTATCTAACCTTTAGTGTTTGTGTGATACTTGTATGTGGATTCTGCTCATGAAATTCTGACCTGGATCTTGGAACTCTGGACTGGATTTAGACTATTCTTCAGTGTGCTCCTGTTAAAGAAAACCCACCAAACTTCGTTCAGAGATTCTGTTTTGGCTTGCATTCCTTATCGGCTGTTATTTCTTGGCCTTGAGTAAATTACTATTTCCTATAGCACAGTGGTTCTCAACCTTTTTAATGCCGTGACCCCCAACCGGTCGTAAGTCGAGGACTAAACTGGTCATAAGTCGAGGACTAAACCGGTCGTAAGTCAAGGACTAAACCGGTCGTAAGTCGAGGACTACCCAACCGGTCGTAAGTCGAGGACTTTCCCTGCCCGGGAGCGCCGCACATGCGTGGTTTCGCCCCCTGCGCCAGCCGAGGAGTAGCTGGCAAGCGGCAGAGATGGAGCAGGCCAACCACCAGCTGGCCCAGCTCAAGGGAGGTAAGGCACCCGCCGGAAAAGGGGAAAAAAATGGCGGACAGCCTTGCTTGGCGACCCCCGTGAAATGGTCGATCGACCCCAAATGGGGTCGTGACCCATAGGTTGAGAACCGCTGCTATAGCAGATATTTGAGTGAGTGTTTAATTGGAACTAGAAGCAGGACAATTATCAACCAAGCTGCTCTTCTACTGTTATAAGATCTTATCATTAGAAAGTTTTTCTATTATCTTATGTATGAAATATATCAACATATTATGTATGAACTATATCAAAAATCTTCATGACAAAACTAGAAATGTCATCATGACAGCTTATGTAAGAGAGTTGTTCTTCAGGTTGCTGTCTGCCTTTCAAGAACTGCAGTCATATGCACACTCCCTGTTGCATCATCCAAATCTTACATAAATAACTGATGAAATCTTGGACAAAAAGTGCTCTGTATGGAACATACTACCCATTTGAATGTGAGCACATTCAAATCTATGTTCTTGTGAGCACTGATTTTTCTATTATATTAGACAAAATGAAAACAATTATAGAAAGCTTACCCTAAAAGACAATTATTAAAATTATTGTCAATTTTCTTCTACATCAGCTAAACATTAACATCAAATTCCATATTCTTACAAAAGAGATGAAATTATCAAGTTCTGTTAGAAGTATTGCACATTGTAAACATAAAAGTATAGCACCATTTTAGTCATTTATATGGGTAGTCCTCGACTGACAACTGTTGTAACTGTTCGAAGTTACAATGGAACTGAAAAAGTGACTTATGACTGTTTTTCACACTTATAACTGTTGTAGCATCCCCATGATCATGTACTCAAAATTCAAACACTTGACAACAGGCTCATACCGCGTTTCCTGGAAAATAAGACCCAATCTTATTTATTTATTTTTGCCTCCAAAAGAGGCACCAGTTCTTATTTTCGGGAGATGTATTTTCCACAGTCTCACCTTGTGGTGACGGCACTAACAGCCCTGCCCAGCTGGCCCACTTCTGCGTCCACTCACCACCACTTGCATGCATCACCCCCAGCCTCCATTTCTCTGGCAGGGGCCTTCAGGAAATGCTTCTGAACTAAGAATGGAGCTCCGGATTGATGCACATAGTGCCCTTCGGCCTCCATTTTGCCATCAGAGGTCTTCCAGAAAGGCCTCTACAGCCAAGAACCGAGCTCCGGATTGATGGAAGGCCTCTGATGGCGAAATGGAGACCAGGAGGCACTGCATGCATCAATCTGGAGCTCCATTCTCAGCTGCAGAGGCATTTCCTGAAGGCCTCTGATGGTGAAATCGAAGCTGGGGGTAACGCACACATATGAGCGTCAATGAGCAGCTGCAGAAGAAGTAGGCCGGCGAGATGAGGCAAGTCGGGGCATGGGAGGCCTGGTTGCAACAGAAAGTGGGTGTGGGGCACGTGGAGTAGCTCTACCCCCACCCCCACCCTAGCTTGATTTTTAGGCATGTGCCTCGCCCCAAAACTAGGGCATATTTTTGGGGTAGGACTTATATTAGCCCACCCCCCAAAATCAAGCTAGGTCTTATTTTCAGAGTAGGTCTTATTTTTGGGGAAACACGGTACTTATGACGTGATTGCCATTTGTGACCTTCTGGCTTCCCATTGATTTTGCTTGTCAGAAGCCGGCACTGAAGTCAGAAATGGTGATCATGTGTCCACAGGATCCCATAACATAATTCCAAGCTAGTTGCCAAGGAACAGATCTATTTCCACAATACAAGGATTGATATTAAGCCTTCTTCAGCAATGTCATCACTTTGAATAGCTGCTGAACAAGAACTATTTGTATTATAATCTGGACTTGAGGAAAGATCATAAGTCAATCAGCTGATTAACTAGTTTGCTAAATCACCCATACAAACCTATGAAACTGGCTGTGGCCTATCACATTCACACTTCTTTTAAATTGTTTACTTTATTCTAATTTAGACGTCAGGCAGAATTGATCTACAATTAGCAAGACGTAAGATAAACTTAGGCCTGGATTCTGAGAACCCAGAACATTACAGATATCAATACTGGATTTCAGTTTCCTGATTCTGTAGCTTATCCTGAAGCAGACATCTTACTAAGCCATTAGTTTTGTAACCAGTTTATTCAAAAAAATTATAATTATTTTCCATAGCTTTTTTTGTTAGATTTATATCCCTTCTTTCCTTCAGAAGCTTTAGACAATGTACATTGCATGCCTGTTTCAGTTTTATTCCATAACAATTCCCTGAGATAGCTTGGGCTTAGAGTGATTTACTCAGTGAGCTTCATAACTGATGATCTGGAGACATGAGTCTCCCTACTCCAACACCTTGACCTCTATACTGCACTGGTTTTTATAGCATATAACTAGCCAGGAAATACCATTTGTAGTGAGTCACAGCCTGTGATTATTTATATTAGCAAACTAGGCAACCTGTGACCCATTGGGTCATTGTTTCAAAGGTATTTCCTTAGCAGATTCCTCAGTTCCTTCAACAATGGCAGAGCGTCTACCCTACTGTCATCATTGGAAAGAGTGGGAGGGAGATATTCAGAGGTGCATCTACTTTGAAAATAGCCCATCTTGAACTGTATAGCACAAACACAAGTGTTTTATGACATTTTGTAATGCCATCAAATGTTTTATTATAATTTTTATATCATAAAATGATTTATAAAATTTGCCAAACTTCAATTCTAAGGGAGTCACGGATTCCAGATTTTGGATGCATTCTGTAAGTTAGCCCATTTGAGGTACTTTGGTTCCAAAATTGTCACCCTGCGATGCACTCTTTCATCCATTAAGAAGTTACAGACACAAGAGTTTTAGTAGTATATAAATAAACCACATTATAGCTAATGTCGTGAGAGCTCAGCTTGTTTTAGCTGCTATAAACCAAGGCTAATTATGTGCTATCAAGTTGTTTTCAACTCCTAGCAACCATATAGATAGATTTTTCTCCATAACAGTATATCCCTGTTCTTTCAAGTCTCCCAAGGATGCACTCTTTATTACAATACTGCAACCATGTTGCACAATCTAGACACCACCTGTCTCCAATAGCATTTGTCTGGCCAATTTGATCCTGCAAGATTGACCCTTTGATATCATTTATTGGGACTTCAGAAATATACCTTTTCTGTAGTAGCACCTGCCTTCTGGAACGAGTTTCTTCCTTCTGAATTCAGCCCCCTCTGTTCTCCTTAGAAGATCCACGCACACTTGGACCTTTGGCAAGGGAGAAATCCTTCTCTTTGGTCCATCTGGTCTGTCATGTTTGCCATCTTTTATTGATTTTATTGTAATTTGATTCTTGTAAGCTATGCAGTCATAGAGAGTTGGGGAGCATGCATGTTTATGGTGGTGATGACATGCAGGGAATCAAATTTTTATTCGAGCAAAAATTGGTTTATTATTATATGTTTCTTTAACTTTTAAGTTGTTTCCTTTTGTTCTGCTGCCTTTGCCCTTTCCCTTATTAAGTTTGCTGGGCTGAACAGTGGCAAAATAGTGAATAAGAATACCTTTCCAAGTTCATAGTGAAAGTTTAATAGTTGTCATCAAGCTATCCTGCCTTAAACTATTGTGTGCATTAGAAACAGGATGGTGAACAAGCAGAAACGACATTTTTTATATTCAGAATAAACATTTAAATTGATTCCCTATGTATATATGAAAGAAAATTCACAATCAAGGCAGGCTTTAATTTGTACCCTACTTTTCAATGCTGAACCCCCCGTGCTTCGTATGTAATTCTTGGTGTCAATTTTTTAGTTCAGGTTACCTGTACATTATTGTAAATCATTTGGTAGGCAGATTGGATGAGACAGAGGGTAATATTGTCTCCTTCTCCTCTTTAAGTGAGAAGTAATAGAATTATTGTGACCCACAAATAGCAGGCTGTATTTTCTGCTTCAT
Organism: Protobothrops mucrosquamatus; assembly: GCF_001527695.2. Classification (NCBI taxonomy): domain Eukaryota; kingdom Metazoa; phylum Chordata; class Lepidosauria; order Squamata; family Viperidae; genus Protobothrops; species Protobothrops mucrosquamatus. The sequence continues at coordinate 564,850 of NW_015386087.1, read as the reverse complement.
GAACCACTAATTGCTCAGTCAATGAAGTACTTCCAGGCTAAATCTGGAATAAGAAGAAAAAATAAGCATTTAAAAATTTTCTTTTAGGACATAGAAGACAACTGATAGGTGGTTTTATCCCTGTGAAAAATGATGAAAGTTGAATCCCAACGTAAGTCCCAGTTCCTTCACTTAGATAGCCAAAACTATTAAAAATGACATTTTCCATGAAAGCAGCAGAATGTAGCAATCATTGGCTCAAAAAGCTTTCATATTAGTATGGAGTCAATAGGAAAAGATTCCAAGCACAGACCTGTGTGGGTACTAGTGGGTAAAAAAAAAAATCAAACTCTTCATTCAATTTCTTTTCAAAGCAGATTGGAAAAGGATACCATTCACTAGAACATAAAAGAAAGAAATGTGGGATAGAATTTTATGGAACAAAAAGGCAAATTTGCCTGGGGAGGTATAAAAGGGGAGTGTATGTGTTATCTTTCATGTAGATATAACAAAGGACTGTATGCAATCTGGACTGTTTTGTCTTAGAGTCCTGAAGTTCCTTTCAAACCACTAACAGTTCCAGTTTGAGACATCCCTTTTTGACTGCCCAGACATTCAATATCCCCAGCCTCCCTCTTTAATAAACATGTTGGGCTTAGTTCTTGATTTATGTTTTTGTGCTATACTCAATCTAATTCTCTTTATTGCTTTGTACAGGTTAAACAATTGAGTTTTGTCGGTCCTGATCTATATATCAGGCTAGACATAATTCTATTTATACACTTTATGTGATTTTCAATAATGTACCATCTTTTGGTATAACCACAGTTTTCTATTTCTTTTGGAGTTTTTAACTGATTTAGAAGTGGCTGACTACTAAGTTGTGATGTGTGTTTATTTCCTTTGGTGTTGAAAGTTGGAATTTTAATGCTTTAAATTAAAAAGGGGGTATTTTATCTTTTTGTTTAGTTAAAATGTCTTCTGGGAGGGCTGAATTCTTCAGTCACACATCTCTGTGCCAGGAATTGACACTATATACATGTCAATCTTTGAATTTTCACCTTTTAATTGCCAGAAAGACAACAACTTATGAAAGTCTTATTATTCACAGGTGGTAGCAGCAAAAATCACTAAACCACTACCCCAAAGCTGGAGATGGGAAGATCAGGAGATTTTTTGAAAGAGTATATGGGAAATATCCCAACTTCTAGTCAGTAAGTTTAACCATCTGCTATAGTCTCTAACAGGCTAACCTCCTCAGATGTGAAGATGTCCCTCATATAAATACAGACCAATTCTGAAAGGGGCCCAAAGGAGTAGATGGTCTAAATTTGTGAATCCAGCAATACAAATACTGGTAGAGGTAAATATGTAGAAGCTCAGGATAGTGAATTAACCGTAACTATGATCAGAGGGTTAATAGGAGACCCTTATTCTTTTTGCTCTGATATATACTAAGTGGGCAATTCTTTTAAACTGTAGTTTACCAGTACTGATGGTAAAATGGCAGAGTAACGGAGATTCCTAGCAGATGATGCTGAATGTGCTTGAGGCTGAGAGGATCCTATGAATGCAAGAAACAAGTTAGGGATTCTGGATAGAAATGAGAAAGACTTGGCAATGCCAATAAGAGGCTTGTCTGTATCCTTTGCTAAGGCAAAATAGGTAAAGAGTGTGGCCAAGACAGGGCCAAGACAGATTTGCCATCACAAATTAGTATTTGCAAAAGCCTTCAAGGTGATTTGCATCCTAAATTCCCTTACATGTAGCACAGGTGATACAAAGTAAATAAAATAAATTACGGCAAAGTGGAATACTTTTTAAAAAAAGAACAGTTGTATAGGAACAAAGAAGTTTCAAGAACAAGCATGCAATTGCTGTTGTAATCAAAAGAAACTGCAAGGATTCCGGGAGTACCATGCGAAGTCATACATGTAAGAGCTCTTGCCAAAAAATTCTATAAGCTATAACAGATTCTAGACGGGCATGCATAGAATAAAATATATGATAAAACTGATGTAAAAAGTCATAATTAAGAAAGTACACTTTATTATATTTTTTTCAAAAATTATTACAAAAAACAAATGGTTACACTTTATTTAAATTATCAAGTGCAAAATAGAAGCACCCTACAAGGTTCCATCTAAAGTTCGTGGAACTATTCTAGACCTGAAATAAGCAGTTGCAACTTTGCTTGGTCCAAAGAAATCACACTAACTTACACCAAGCTTAATTGCAGGGAGCTAAATGTAGACCTCCAAAAGATCAGAAATACACACAAGGTGCAAAATCCATCAAGACACAAAAATGTATCTAGAAATATATTCTTTACATTAAATAGTTGCATTCAGAGGCTATCATTTTCAAATAGAACAAGGGAAGATAATTCCCAGGTCTCTTTATTATTTACCTTTCAAATAAATTCATATAAATATGAATTGAAAAACAATGGCTAGCTTTAAAAATTGTTTCCCTGTTATGTCTTTTGTTCTTTGCCTTTTGGAGAAAACATCACATTATAAGGCTGCCTTCTTTTGGGACGTGGACAGGGAGCAAACTCTTCTTTTATATAACCTAAAAAAACAAAGACAACAAATGTCTACACTATGGTTTTGGTAAAAAAAACCAACACAATTAAATTGTAGTGACCTGAATTTCTGCCAATTTCAATATATAATAATCATAAACAAATCTTCATTAAAAACCCAATTACATAGTATAGTTTTATACTGAAAAACGAAAAAATAAATTAGTAAAATGTCAAAGTAATTTCTTAGATAAACATTTTAAATTTATAGTATTTTAAAAGTTTGATCTAAAAGACTGGGATAAAGGTGTTTTGAATTTCATTCAGAACTTTTATTGCAAAACACTATCTGTGTTCACAGCTATGAAGTGAGTAGGGTGAGGTTCTATTTGTTAATTTATAAGCTTCTTAATTGTTATGAGACGATCGATATTTTGAGATGTTAAAGATAACTTTCTGTGTGCAAATCGACATTTTATGCCACATTTTTTGCAGACTTTCTAAGAAATTTAATAAAGTTTGCTTTCTACAGCATGATGTTTTGAAAAATGAAATTTAAATGGGAAGATTGCCTATGCAATTTTTACTTTATACATGGATTTACTAGATTGCTATAGATAAATTATCAATATTTTGATTCAGCTGTGCCTCAGTAATAGGGAGATAATGCTGATTTGACTGATAGGTTTAAGTTAAGGATTACCAAAAGAATGTGAATTCTCAAAAACTAAATTATAAAAAATGGTTATTATTATTACTGTAATGAAGATTAGTGATATCCTATTAACACACTAAGATTATGAATAAAATTCACGGCAATCAATAGGCATAATATCATTTGTTGTTGTATCTTAAAGTTGCCCTTTCTATATATCTAAATAGCAATTATTAGGTATTATAATAGTTTCAAATAAGCTGTCATATAAACTATGAAACAAAAAATACAGTGTTTCCTGTCCACCAAGTCCTATTCATAACCAACAATGGACAAAACCAAAATACACTAATCTGCTTAGACACCATGATTGTGCAGAGTGACTCAGTCAAGCTGCCTTTGGGCAAATGGAAAAATATTCTTTCTGTCCATCAGATCTACTCTCCCTGCCACTAATTGAAGTCTCTTCAGGCAGGAAATACTTCCTTCAGATTACCAACCTTTAAAAGGTAGCCAGTGAGCTGGCCATCATTGTAAAATTGGAACAGAATTATCCTTGTTTATTGGAGTTAAATTTGTGATGAAATAGCCAGGGACTTGCAGTGGTTCTTCCTTGACTATTTCCTGCCTGAAAAAAGAGGGGGTGTAGTCTCCAGGAGAGGATGAGGACAGTTTTTTTCTGTACGATCTCGGTGTAAGGAAAGCTTTCTTTTTATTTACAGTAGATTCCCCAGGAAGGGAAAGGACACCACAGGACCCCCTCTCAATTGGCGAATCACCTCCCAGTGGTTGAGCGTAGCCCCCCGTTGTGCCACCATTCTCAAGTCATGGATCTGGTTGTGAACTGTAAAAGGTGCACAGACAAGTCTATCATGAGCTCTGTTGCTCTGGTAGTTTTTAATGCCCTCTCTTAGGTATTTGTCACAGCTTGTGGGACAACTTCTGTCTCTATTACCAAAACTCAGACAATGGTGGAAGGAACAGCCATGGCCCTGCTTCCCGAGGCTGTCGGTTTTTGGTTTGCTTCAGTGCTCGCTCCATCCATTCTTTGTGCAGGGCTGATGGGAGCTGCCTGAAGGTAGAGTAAGATACCATGTGTGAAGGTCCTGGGCTGGGAAAAGCTAATGTAATAATTAGGAATAGTGACTCCCACTCTTAAAATACTTGAATTTGCAACAAATCTGTTTCAATGGGTGTTTACACATCTTTAAATCATCTGGATTTTATGATGGCCTATTCTTTCACAGATTCCTCCCAAAAAACCTGTGCAATCATTAAGACACGAGCTTAGATATGCAGGTATGCATTTCCCTTGCTCCTCTCTTGGAATTCACACATCTTTTTTGATACTGCTATATCAGTAGCTCTTTGGTTCTCTTGCTGCATTCTCTTAATGAAACTGAGGGAGATCTGTCTGCTTATGCTAGTCTAAAGTAAATGAATACTGCTGTGCTATCTTCCCAACCTTATAACTTGTTAGTCTTCAGAGAATGACTGCCAAAGGCCTACCTGGTGTTTAGCCTGTATAAGAGTCAGCCCAATGGATGCCACACAGAAGTCTTTTCCTGAATGTCACAACTACTGCTGCTACCCACTGTTTCATTCAGATGTGAGAGGAAGATGTCAAGAAGCCTCCCAATCTGCCATGTATAGCTACTGGCTGCCAGTCACTGCAGTTGGTGCTACCTGGGGCCTCATTTGTCATGGAGCCAAGGATTCCGTTGAGGTCCTGATCTGCCACGGATCTCTTGGTTTCTCTGTTTGCCAAAGTATTCTGAGAAAAGTCTTTGTATTCATGGATTATTCACCCCAATTTTACTGCTTTCTCCCAGTCTCTTTAATTTCCAGATGACATTTGGTTTGTAGTGTCTGATTGTCACATTATTTAGCAGGGATACTGTTTGGGGAATTGCATTTTATTGAATGCCACTTTGCCACCTGTACTTCCAGTCGTTTTTTGTCACCTTCTTAGTAAGTCCTTAAAATGGAGCTGATGGATATGCCACTGGCCCTTCCTAAAGGCCAGAACTAAAGATTAAAAGGGGGAGGTTGTCTTGGAATAGGAAGAAGTTCTGCTTTCTACCTAGGAGAAGTTAGGTTAACCCATTTCCGTGACTTCCATTTTCTGCTTCTTAAGGCAACCACCCTTTGTTGTTTCTAGTCAGATTCCTGCATTACTTTTGGAAACAAAGCTTATTCTCCCATTTTTGTATAGTATTGCTTTATATACAGTAATTACCTCTTTCAACACACATTTGTGTGGAAGGAAATCCAACTTCCCAGAAATTTTCTGGTGTTTCAGGAGGAATATAACGAGATCGATGTCTAGAACAGGTAGCTAGTTTTTTCTCTCTCTCTTCTTCAGGTAAACCTGCATAATACTAAGATATAATAACTAGAAATAAGTAACAAATCAAGGAGAATATTTTAGTAGTAAAACATGGATACTCAACAATATTTAATACCTATCAACGTATTTCTGAATCTCTTATTTGTGCTGTTTGCATATTGTGTTTTTAGATACAAAATGAATCCCACACTTTTGGGTTAATGTATTTTCCAAATTAGCAATCCCCAAGCAATAGAAAGCTGTCTGTACAATACTTATATTCTTAATGGTATATTGTAGCATATTTTTTCTTCTTTCTAAACTCTTTCTAAAACTTTGAAAACAACATTCAAAAAAGAAGTGCTAATCCAGGCAAAAGTCAATTAAGCATAACTTCTCCTGTCTTGTTTATTTTGATTTAGAAGTCTTTTGCCTCTCACATTATCACTTTGGTATCATGACATGCTGACATTACAACATACATCTATGAAAACATTAATTTTGGATTGTTTATACTGAACACATTTTTTTATAAATGCTTTAGATGTTTTGTCCATATGTTTAACGTTTTTAGAGTAGTGAAAAAAGTTCCTAACTATTTTTAATCTAACAGCACTAACAATCACTTGCCAAAATGTAACAAGAACCAAGTTCCTGGAGAGAAGAAACCTTGCCTGTGCAGGGACAGGAAATTAAAACTGTTCACACACAAACCTTGGCAAAAAACAAAACAAAACACAAAGCTGCTTTTATGTCCTGTTTCTTTCTTCATTCAAGACTCCAGATTCTGCATGTTTTAGAGAACAGAATTAAGCTTCATCATGGACTAAAATGTTGTACCTTAAACAGCAAACACTAGCAACAATCTTATTTACTAAATAAGTTTCTTATTTTAAAGATTCCATTTCAGAAAAATATTGATGAGGATTTTTTAAGATGGTTGAAATAAACATTTAAAATTGAATCATTACTGAATTTTTGAAAGACACGGTATAGTATAATACTGATATATAACCTCAAAACAAGTTGTACAGAATATTAATAAATGAATTTCATGTACTCTCATATGGAAGTAATTTACCTCTTATTATTTAAGGCAAATATACTCAAATGAGAATAGCAGTATATACATTTTTCATATATAATGTTCTCTCCAATAATGAAATGGTATAATTATTATATGAATAGTCGCTCTTAATAAGCCCAATTCTGAAAGCCCTCAAGGGCCATAAGGAAGACTTCTGAAGTGAAAACAAGGGAACTACAGCAGTGGTGCCAGAAATCAGAAGAGCAAGTTGAGGAATCTCCTGTGATTGGGGACACTCACAAGAATTTTCCACGGTAAATTCAGTGATACGTTTCTAAAAATTAGCAAAAACTCCATTGGAACACTGGTGGTGGTTTCTTCACGCAGGCTGGTTGCTCCCTACCTTACACATAATTTGGGGGGAGGGGACAATTATCATATTGGTCCCTTAATTGTTCCGTTATATTAAGCCGTACGGTGGTTCATTTATTTTTGATTTGACATGCAATCCCAAATCGATGGATTATAGGTCAATGTGAATATATTTAATTTTGCAAGATCGAATCTGGGTCGGTCATCAGGACCAGAGATTTACTTTTCGAGCTTTTGGACCCATGTTGGAGCCCATCTTCAGGGAATTTCTCTCTACTGGAATATGTGCTTTGGGCTATTCTGTGAGTTGTGTTTATACTTAGTTTTTCACATTTCTCCATAGGACTTGCTGTTTTAATCCCTCATCATTTTTAGCTATCTTCCTCTAGTTACAAGTCAGTTTTATCTATATTATTTTCAAAATATATGACTAAGAATTGACACAGTACTTCACATATATTCTAACTATATGCAGGTCAATTCACAAAGGCAGACAGGCTGATATTCAAAAGTATTGCTTAATAAGTTTCACTAAGCCGTGGTGGCTCAGTGGTTAGAATGCAGTATTTCAGGCTAATTCTGCTGACTGCTGACAGTTCAGTTCTCACCAGCTTAAGATTGACTCAGCCTTCCATCCTTCCAAGGTTGGTAAAATGAGGACCCAGATTGTTGGGGGCAATATGCTGACTCTGTAAACCGCTGAGAAGGCTGTAAAGCACTGTGAAGCGGTATATAGGTTTAAGTGCTCTTGCTATTTATGTAGTAATTCCTTAATACTATAAGTTTCTTTGCATTTGAAAATTGGGATATAAATACATATTCAAAAAACAAGTATACAGGTAATCCTCAACTTACAACCATTCATTTAATGACTGTTCGAAGTTACAATGGCACTGAAAAAAAGTGACTTATGACCGATTTTCACACTTATGGGCATTGCAGCATCCCCATGGTAATCTGATAAAAATTGGGACGCTGGGCAACTGACATGTATTAATGATGGTGGAAGTGTCCTGCGATCATGTGATCTTTTGCAACCTTCAGACAAGCCAAATCAAAGGGAAGCCAGATTCACTTAACAAGTGTGTTATTAATTTAACAACTGCAACGATTCACTTAACCCTGACAAGAAAATTTGTAAAATGGGGCAAAACTCACTTAACAATTGTCTTGCTCAGCAATGGAAATTTTGGGCTCAAGTGTGGTCGTAAGTCAAGGACTACCTGTATAAGATCCACTGTATACTTACTATTTCACATTCTTTACAAGTGTGGCCAGGTAATTTTCTTCTTTCTTCTTTTTTCCGCACAACTTCAATGTGAGGAAAATCCAGTACAAGATCTGTTCTGCAATGTAAGCAGAGAAAGACAAGGATCTAAACTTTATGTTGCTAAAAAATTGCATAAGCTATCCATGGGACAAAATTTGATTTTGTCCCTAACTATAAATATTCACAATACAGACAACAATCATGACAACACTCTAGCAGTTATAGTATTTCTGAATATATTTCCAGTTTTATATTTATGTATTTGATTGCTATAATGCAAATAATGAAAAGAAAAAAGGACACAATTAGAATAGCTAAAGTTCTATTTTTTGAATTTGAATTTTATTATATTTATACCCCGCCCTTCTCCCGGAGGACTCAGGGCGGCTTACAGCCAGTTTAAAAACAACTAATACAATACAATACAAAATTTAAGAAAATGATTAAAAATAAATATTTAAATAGGCCGCTTCTACTAAAATTTAGTTAAAACCAATTTAAAATACCCCTAGGCCAGTCCTGCCCGNAAAAATTATTACAAAAAACAAATGGTTACACTTTATTTAAATTATCAAGTGCAAAATAGAAGCACCCTACAAGGTTCCATCTAAAGTTCGTGGAACTATTCTAGACCTGAAATAAGCAGTTGCAACTTTGCTTGGTCCAAAGAAATCACACTAACTTACACCAAGCTTAATTGCAGGGAGCTAAATGTAGACCTCCAAAGGATCAGAAATACACACAAGGTGCAAAATCCATCAAGACACAAAAATGTATCTAGAAATATATTCTTTACATTAAATAGTTGCATTCAGAGGCTATCATTTTCAAATAGAACAAGGGAAGATAATTCCCAGGTCTCTTTATTATTTACCTTTCAAATAAATTCATATAAATATGAATTGAAAAACAATGGCTAGCTTTAAAAATTGTTTCCCTGTTATGTCTTTTGTTCTTTGCCTTTTGGAGAAAACATCACATTATAAGGCTGCCTTCTTTTGGGACGTGGACAGGGAGCAAACTCTTCTTTTATATAACCTAAAAAAACAAAGACAACAAATGTCTACACTATGGTTTTGGTAAAAAAAAACAAAACAACACAATTAAATTATAGTGACCTGAATTTGTGCCAGTTTCAATATATAATAATCATAAACAAATCTTCATTAAAAACCCAATTACGTAGTATAGTTTTATACTGAAAAACAAAAAAATAAATTAGTAAAATGTCAAAGTAATTTCTTAGATAAACATTTTAAATTTACAGTATTTTAAAAGTTTGATCTAAAAGACTGGGCTAAAGGTGTTTTGAATTTCATTCAGAACTTTTATTGCAAAACACTATCTGTGTTCACAGCTATGAAGTGAGTAGGGTGAGGTTCTATTTGTTAATTTATAAACTTCTTAATTGTTATGAGACGATCGATATTTTGAGGTTAAAGGTAACTTTCTGTGTGCAAATCGACATTTTATGCCACATTTTTTGCAGACTTTCTAAGAAATTTAATAAAGTTTGCTTTCTACAGCATGATGTTTTGAAAAATGAAATTTAAATGGGAAGATTGCCTATGCAATTTTTACTTTGTACATGGATTTACTAGATTGCTATAGATAAATTATCAATATTTTGAATCAGCTGTGCCTCAGTAATAGGGAGATAATGCTGATTTGACCGATAGGTTTAAGTTAAGGATTACCAAAAGAATGTGAATTCTCAAAAACTAAATTATAAAAAATGGTTATTATTATTACTGTAATGAAGATTAGTGATATCCTATTAACACACTAAGATTATGAATAAAATTCACGGCAATCAATAGGCATATTATCATTTGTTGTTGTATCTTAAGGTTGCCCTTTCTATATATCTAAATAGCAATTATTAGGTATTATAATAGTTTCAAATAAGCTGTCATATAAACTATGAAACAAAAAATACAGTGTTTCCTGTCCACCAAGTCCTATTCATAACCAACAATGGACAAAACCAAAATACACTAATCTGCTTAGACACCATGATTGTGCAGAGTGACTCAGTCAAGCTGCCTTTGGGCAAATGGAAAAATATTCTTTCTGTCCATCAGATCTACTCTCCCTGCCACTAATTGAAGTCTCTTCAGGCAGGAAATACTTCCTTCAGATTACCAACCTTTAAAAGGTAGCCAGTGAGCTGGCCATCATTGTAAAATTGGAACAGAATTATCCTTGTTTATTGAAGTTAAATTTGTGATGAAATAGCCAGGGATTTGCAGTGGTTCTTCCTTGACTATTTCCTGCCTGAAAAAAAGAGGGGGTGTAGTCTCCAGGAGAGGATGAGGACAGTTTTTTTCTGTACGATCTCGGTGTAAGGAAAGCTTTCTTTTTATTTACAGTAGATTCCCCAGGAAGGGAAAGGACACCACAGGATCCCCTCTCAATTGGCGAATCACCTCCCAGTGGTTGAGCATAGCCCCCCGTTGTGCCACCATTCTCAAGTCATGGATCTGGTTGTGAACTGTAAAAGGTGCACAGACAAGTCTATCATGAGCTCTGTTGCTCTGGTAGTTTTTAATGCCCTCTCTTAGGTATTTGTCACAGCTTGTGGGACAACTTCTGTCTCTATTACCAAAACTCAGACAATGGTGGAAGGAACAGCCATGGCCCTGCTTCCCGAGGCTGTTGGTTTTTGGTTTGCTTCAGTGCTCGCTCCATCCATTCTTTGTGCAGGGCTGATGGGAGCTGCCTGAAGGTAGAGTAAGATACCATGTGTGAAGGTCCTGGGCTGGGAAAAGCTAATGTAATAATTAGGAATAGTGACTCCCACTCTTAAAATACTTGAATTTGCAACAAATCTGTTTCAATGGGTGTTTACACATCTTTAAATCATCTGGATTTTATGATGGCCTATTCTTTCACAGATTCCTCCCAAAAAACCTATGCAATCATTAAGACACGAGCTTAGATATGCAGGTATGCATTTCCCTTGCTCCTCTCTTGGAATTCAAACATCCCTTTTTCTGATACTGCTATATCAGTAGCTCTTTGGTTCTCTTGCTGCATTCTCTTAATGAAACTGAAGGAGATCTGTCTGCTTGTGCTAGTCTAGAGTAAATGAATACTGCTGTGCTATCTTCCCAACCTTATAACTTGTTAGTCTTCAGAGAATGACTGCCAAAGGCCTACCTGGTGTTTAGCCTGTATTAGAGTCAGCCCAATGGATGCCACACAGAAGTCTTTTCCTGAATGTCACAACTACTGCTGCTACCCACTGTTTCATTCAGATGTGAGAGGAAGATGTCAAGAAGCCTCCCAATCTGCCATGTATAGCTACTGGCTGCCAGTCACTGCAGTTGGTGCTACCTGGGGCCTCATTTGTCATGGAGCCAAGGAGTCCGTTGAGGTCCTGATCTGCCACAGATCTCTTGGTTTCTCTGTTTGCCAAAGTATTCTGAGAAAAGTCTTTGTATTCATGGATTATTCACCCCAATTTTACTGCTTTCTCCCAGTCTCTTTAATTTCCAGATGACATTTGGTTTGTAGTGTCTGATTGTCACATTATTTAGCAGGGATACTGTTTGGGGAATTGCATTTTATTGAATGCCACTTTGCCACCTGTACTTCCAGTCGTTTTTTGTCACCTTCTTAGTAAGTCCTTAAAATGGAGCTGATGAATATGCCACTGGTCCTTCCTAAAGGCCAGAACTAAAGATTAAAAGGGGGAGGTTGTCTTGGAATAGGAAGAAGTTCTACTTTCTACCTAGAAGTTAGGTTAACCCATTTCTGTGACTTCCATTTTCTGCTTCTTAAAGCAACCACCCTTTGTTGTTTCTAGTCAGATTCCTGCATTACTTTTGGAAACAAAGCTTATTCTCCCGTTTTTGTATAGTCTTGCTTTATATAATTACCTCTTTCAACACACATTTGTGTGGAAGGAAATCCAACTTCCCAGAAATTTTCTGGTGTTTCAGGAGGAATATAACGAGATCGATGTCTAGAACAGGTAGCTAGTTTTTTCTCTCTCTCTTCTTCAGGTAAACCTGCATAATACTAAGATATAATAACTAGAAATAAGTAACAAATCAAGGAGAATATTTTAGTAGTAAAACATGGATACCCAACAATATTTAATACCTATCAACATATTTCTGAATCTCTTATTTGTGCTGTTTGCATATTGCGTTTTTAGATACAAAATGAATCCCACACTTTTGGGTTAATGTATTTTCCAAATTAGCAATCCCCAAGCAATAGAAAGCTGTCTGTACAATACTTATATTCTTAATGGTATATTGTAGCATATTTTTTCTTCTTTCTAAACTCTTTCTAAAACTTTGAAAACAACATTCAAAAAAGAAGTGCTAATCCAGACAAAAGTCAATTAAGCATAACTTTTCCTGTCTTGTTTATTTTGATTTAGAAGTCTTTTGCTTCTCACATTATCACTTTGGTATCATGACATGCTGACATTACAACATACATCTATGAAAACATTAATTTTGGATTGTTTATACTGAACAAATTTTTTTATAAATGCTTTAGATGTTTTGTCCATATGTTTAACGTTTTTAGAGTAGTGAGAAAAGTTCCTAACTATTTTTAATCTAACAGTTAGCACTAACAATCACTTGCCAAAATGTAACAAGAACCAAGTTCCTGGAGAGAAGAAACCTTGCCTGTGCAGGGACAGGAAATTAAAACTGTTCACACACAAACCTTGGCAAAAAACAAAACAAAACACAAAGCTGCTTTTATGTCCTGTTTCTTTCTTCATTCAAGACTCCAGATTCTGCATGTTTTAGAGAACAGAATTAAGCTTCATCATGGACTAAAATGTTGTACCTTAAACAGCAACCACTAGCAACAATCTTATTTACTAAAGTAAGTTTCTTATTTTAAAGATTCCATTTCAGAAAAATATTGATGAGGATTTTTTAAGATGGTTGAAATAAGCATTTAAAATTGAATCATTACTGAATATATAACCTCAAAACAAGTTGTACAGAATATTAATAAATGAATTTCATGTACACTCTCATATGGAAGTAATTTACCTGTTATTATTTAAGGCAAATATACTCAAATGAGAATAGCAGTATATACCTTTTTCATAGATAATGTTCTCTCCAATAATGAAATGGTATAATTATTATATGAATAGTCGCTCTTAATAAGCCCAATTCTGAAAGCCCTCAAGGGCCATAAGGAAGATTTCTGAAGTGAAAACAAGGGAACTACAGCAGTGGTGCCAGAAATCAGAAGAGCAAGTTGAGGAATCTCCTGTGATTGGGGACACTCACAAGAATTTTCCATGGTAAATTCAGTGATATGTTTCTAAAAATTGGCAAAATCTCCATTGGAACATTGGTGGTGGTTTGTTCACGCAGGCTGGTTGCTCCCTACCTTACACATAATTTGGGGGGGACAATTATCATATTGGTCCCTTAATTGTTCCCACGTTATACTAAGCCGTACGGTGGTTCATTTATTTTTGATTTGATATGCAATCTCAAATCGATGGATTATAGGTCAATGTGAATATATTTAATTTTGCAAGATCGAATCTGGGTTGGTCATCAGGACCAGAGATTTACTTTCCGAGCTTTTGGACCCATGCTGGAGCCCATCTTCAGGGAACTTCTCTCTACTGGAATATGTGCTTTGGACTATTCTGTGAGTTGTGTTTATACTTAGTTTTTCACATTTCTCCATAGGACTTGCTGTTTTAATCCCTCATCATTTTTAGCTACCTTCCTCTAGTTACAAGTCAGTTTTATCTATATTATTTTCAAAATATATGACTAAGAATTGACACAGTACTTCACATATATTCTAACTATATGCAGGTCAATTCACAGAGGCAGACAGGCTAATATTCAAAAGTATTGCTTAATAAGTGGTTAGAATGCAGTATTGCAGGCTAATTCTGCTGACTGCCGACAGTTCAATTCTCACCAGCTTAAGGTTGACTCAGCCTTCCATCCTTCCAAGGTTGGTAAAATGAGGACCCAGATTGTTGGGGGCAATATGCTAACTCTGTAAACCGCTTAGAAAGGGCTTTAAAGCACTGTGAAGCGGTATATAGGTTTAAGTGCTCTTGCTATTTATGTAGTAATTCCTTAATACTATAAGTTTATTTGCATTTGAAAATTGGGATATAAATACATATTCAAAAAACAAGTATACAGGTAATCCACAACTTACAACCATTCATTTAATGACTGTTCGAAGTTACAATGGCACTGAAAAAAAGTGACTTATGACCAATTTTCACACTTATGGGCATTGCAGCATCCCCATGGTAATCTGATAAAAATTGGGATGCTGTGCAACTGACATGTATTAATGATGGTGGCAGTGTCCTGCGATCATGTGATCGCCTTTTGCAACCTTTAGACAAGCCAAATCAAAGGGAAGCCAGATTCACTTAACAAGTGTGTTATTAATTTAACAACTGCAATGATTCACTTAACTCTGACAAGAAAATTTGTAAAATGGGGCAAAACTCACTTAACAATTGTCTTGCTCAGCAATGGAAATTTTGGGCTCAAGTGTGGTCGTAAGTCAAGGACTACCTGTATAAGATCCACTGTATACTTACTATTTCACATTCTTTACAAGTGTGGCCAGGTAATTTTCTTCTTTCTTCTTTTTTCCGCACAACTTCAATGTGAGGAAAATCCAGTACAAGATCTGTTCTGCAATGTAAGCAGAGAAAGACAAGGATCTAAACTTTATGTTGCTAAAAAATTGCATAAGCTATCCATGGGACAAAATTTGATTTTGTCCCTAACTATAAATATTCACAATACAGACAACAATCATGACAACACTCTAGCAGTTATAGTATTTCTGAATATATTTCCAGTTTTATATTTATGTATTTGATTGCTATAATGCTATAATGTTGCTAAAAAATTGCATAAGCTATCCATGGGACAAAATTTGATTTTGTCCCTAACTATAAATATTCACAATACAGACAACAATCATGACAACACTCTAGCAGTTATAGTATTTCTGAATATATTTCCAGTTTTATATTTATGTATTTGATTGCTATAATGCAAATAATGAAAAGAAAAAAGGACACAATTAGAATAGCTAAAGTTCTATTGATATCAGAATGACTTCCCTATATTAGCCAAACGTTGGCAGACTACTGAACATATTTTTTGGGGAAGAGAAATTCCAAAATTAAAAATATCTCCTGGAGAGGTATTTTATTTGTGTGAAATTAAAAAAAATAACTCTTCAAAATATTTTATATTTTTTATTTGATTATTTTTAGGAATATTTTCAAAGTTGATTAAATTCTTTAAAATTAAACTTTAATTTTGCCATATTATCATCTGTGGGAAAATGTAACTAATATTTATATTCTGAGGAAACTTGATTCCATAAATACCTTTCACCTCTTTTAAAATATGGTTCCACAAAAGCCTTCTGTTTCATTTTATTTTGCTTGTCTCCTTCCCCTGAAAACATATAGATTAAGCCATAAACAATACTGGAAAGAATATGATATAATTATAAATGTAACTGAAGTAATATGACTACAGTAAACTAGATTTATAACCATTTGTAACAATGAATACATTTTCTCTGAGTATCAAAGTTAGTTTTTTAAAACAATGTTTTTATGTGCATTCAGAATAAAGAAATTATTTGTCTTCAGCCACAGATAATGAATTACAGATAGTCTAATAACAAGTAAAATACTTTGTATGGTTCTTTTTTCTTTTCCTTCTTCCTCAGAAGAATTCTTATGGTCACATTCTGGAAGATTGTCATCTTCTAAATAGGATTCATATTCTTCATAAGTTGTCTGATCAAATATTTCTGTTAAGGTATCCTTTTCTCTTTTTACTTCTTCTACAAATACAAGTAACAATAAGTATTAGCAATCAACATGACTATCTATGCCCAATAAACTTAAAAATATTAGTTTTTAGTAGGACATAAACACATTCCCATCTGAGTTTTCTTCTTTAAAAAGATGGGTGAAAGTTATATATTAGTTCTAAGAGACTCCTAGCATTGTTTTAAATGGATGGCTTTAACTATTGATTTAATTCTATTACTTTATTAAACATGTAAAAAAAATCCCGCTGTGAGGGAGATGAGCAGTTTTAAAATGTGATAAATAAATAAATGAATAAATATTTTAACTGCATTTAATGTCACCAGACTAGATGCAAAAGAAAATGATGTAGGCAGATTACTATTTCATATACACATACTCAGTTTGTTAAAGCTAATGTTTTTTTTTCCAAAATCCAAATTAATGTGTGTACTAATAGTGCATGAGAGAATTTACAGGTAATCCTCCAGTTATGATAGGAATCGGGACTGCTATGCCCATGTCTTCAGTTCTTGTAGTCTTCAGTTCTTGTAGCCAGCCACAGCCCATTTATATTTGAAAACCCTTTTTACTCCATATACTTGTGTTATGTGGCTACTCATCCCTCCTCACCCAGCACTTATGGCCTTGTCTTCCTACAGCTGGTTTATAGAACTCCACCTGGGTTGTTGCATGCAGTAAGTTTGCTTCTGTTGCTTCTTTGCAGACTCTGGTCAGGTTCGCCCTCCCCTCTCCCAATCCTTTGGCTCTGTCTCAGTTAGTCTTGCTCCAAAGGCTGCCATTTCTTCTTAAGATTGCCACTGAGTTGCTTGCTTTGGACTTTCCTTGTTTTGCTACAGTCTTACTGGCTTAATTCCTTTGCCACCACACCTATACACGCTCTGTGTTTCTTATCTGTTTAATGGGATGCTCTCCAATGAAATAGAAGATGGAGCTGATTTAAACCTCTTTCCCACACAGTGCTGAAACTCTGGATCTCAAGAGGGAAGGAGAAATGTAGCTTATTGGGGCAGTGAGTTTACCCTTTCACAGTGGGCTTTTCACGCACTACCATCATTCCCTATTAACTGTGATCCTGATGCAATTGCTGTTTTGATGCATCTATGGAGTGGAATCACAAATCCCCATAGGTAGAGATACATTAATATGATCACCTGCCTCCAGAAGTGGTGAATGCTCCAACACTGGAAGTTTTTAAGAAGAGACTGGACAGCCATTTGTCTGAAATGGTATAGGGTTTCCTGCCTGAGCAGGGGGTTGGACTAGATGACCTCCAAGGTCCCTTCCAACTTTATTATTATTATTATTATTATTATTATTATTATTATTATTATTATTATTATTATTATTATTATTATTATTATTATTATTATTATTATGCCTTTATTATCTGAATAATAAAAAAATTATATTAAACAAAAATAAACTTACCTGGATTGCTTATTTCTTTCTGTCTTTGCTTTTTCATTCTTAATAGAATACTATCACTGATATACGTATGGTCCATGTCCAGGGTCTCTGACCCGATTCTTGTTTGAGTTCCTTCCTTTTAATTAACAGAATTAAAGATAACTATGATAGACAAAATTAAAATATCACTCCTAAAATTCAACTATATTTTTTATAAATATTCAATAAATCTAAATCAACATTTTAAAAGCAAATATTATACTTATCATCTTTTTAGCTTCTAGAACAATCCCAAATCTTTTGGAGGTGCAGCATACAAAGCAGCTGCATAATCTGCAAATTCTGATCAAAGCCTCAATAATATTTGTGTTTTCCAAAGGTTGGAAATTCATAGCGTTTTTTATATGTTAAAGAAATATAAGCATGATTTGGAGTTTCTAGCAAATAAACTTCATTGAGCACTTCTATAAATGAAGAGAATTATATCAATTTTGTTTAGAATTGATACAGGAATGGAATTATATTTTCATGGAAATTCAAAGAAGCAAAAAAACAAAGGAGTAATACTGTACTTCGGGCAATTTCATTATACAAAATAAAATTTAAATTAAATTTTGAATTTCTCTACTTTAGGCTTATATCTTAAATATTTATCCATAATTATAATGTGTAGGTACGCACAATTCAGTTTGTACCTATCTGCAATAGATTGAACAAGATTCTGAAGTATCTCTTCTCATTTACAAAACCAAAGTACTTTTAACATGAATGTAATCCAGTCTGATTAGGATTGCATATATATTGGTGATCTATATAGGTAAGATATATAGGCAAACATTTGCTGCCAAAAAACCTGCTTGGATACAGTATTTTTTTTCAAGGATGACATTACTAGTGGCATGTCAGAATGAAGATATTCTTCATACAATTCTCTAAAACAAGGAATTCCTACATTCAGTCTTTCATATAAATATCACAAGCAGATTATAAATGAAAAGTCATAAAGGAGGTTTCTAAACTATCAGTGTTTCTAAAGATATATTTTGAAAACTTTTCATATTTTTAATGGATTATAATATCCAAAATATAAAAAAGAAGATAATACTTTTGGTGAGAACAAAGAAGATATATTAAAGGAAACTTTTTGGATGAGAAGTTGGAATATCATTTTCTTGGTAGATAATCATCAAGTAGTCCTTGACTTATGACTGTAATTGAGCTCATAATTTCAATTGTAAGTCATGCTGGTGGTTAAGGGGGTTATCATGTGACTGACCTAACCTCACAACTTTTTTGTGGTGGTCGTTAAGCATTTTTCTAGCAAAAAACCCAACCTAAATCGGGTCACATGACCACAGAATGCCACAAACATGCAACTTCTTGTGCCAGCTGTACCCTCATGCTTTAGTCATCTCTCAGCTGAACTACTGCAACATGGGGCTGCCCTTGAAGAGTATTTGGAAACTACAACTGATACAGAATTCAGCAGCATGGACAGTTCTAGAGGCTTCCTGGGTGGCTGGTTCTTAACTTTTAATCTTTTATTCTAATTTTAATTGTTTTTTAGCACTTTTCAACTTTGTTGTTATATTGCAAGCCGCCCAGAGTCACTGCATTAGTGAGATGGGTGGCATAGAAATTTAACAAACAAGCAAATGTGGGCCAGTTGCTGAGCACCCAAAGTGCAATCTGATGACTGCATGGGGGGGGGGGGTGTAGAGGAACTTTGAATCAAGTTGTAAGTCCCTTTTGGGAGGTCCATTGTAACTTTGAATGGTCATTAAGTGAGGATTAACTGTACATGTTTAGAGATTTTAATAACATGAAACAGATTCTATGCTATAAGAAGCACTGTTTCAATGTGAAATTATGTTTAGGAATTAGCTGTAAAACTTTGCATTATCAATAATTAAATGTATATCATTTTTATTTAGTCTAAAATTTACTTTCAAGAAAAAATGATACTGTTTCGTTTTATTTCATTCTTAATAGATCAAGAGTCTAATTTATTCAGGGGTGTTCAATGAGCAAAACTTTAAAATCCCTTACTTTTGTGTCAATCAGAGTAACGTCCATTTTGTATTGAGAAAGGTCAGCTCCTGGATCTATACTCCATTGTACATTTTCCAAAGGTATTTTATCTGGAAAAGAAATCAGAAGTTTTAAGTGTCATGACTGTCTATAGTAACAAAATTCCACACATACAGTAGATATAAAATACAATTCGTAGCCTGTACAATTATAGACTTCAGGTGTCATAAAAATAAAAAGCTATACATGAGAATATGCAAGTAGTAAATTAAGAGAATATCCCAGAAAGAAAGATAGCATGGGAAGATCAATAGCTAGAAGCATGTTTTGGTTATAATAATGCCAGCAATAATACCAGAGTGTATTGTATTACATTACAATACCAGAGAGAATAATGCTAGATAGCCAGTTTCATGTAGTGGTTAAGGAATCAAGCTAGAAACTGGGAAAACCTGAGATCTTGTCCTGCCTTGGACATGAAACCAGCTGGGTGACCTTGGGCCAGTGACTTTCTCTCAGCTCTAGGAAAGAGTAATGGCAAATTATTTCTGAAAAACCTTGCGAAGAAAATTGCAGGGACCTAACCAGGCAGTCTCCGAGGATCAGATCAGAACAGAACAGAAAAAAAAAACGAGCAAAGGAGTTAGATTCAAAGCCTGTGATAGTTCTATTCATTTATAAATTTATGAGTAAAAAGATACCTTGCTCAAGTTGTGTGATTTTTGTCACCCTGCAAGGATTTGGCTGAAGTACTGATGCTGGCTCACCCATTCCATGTCCTGATCTTATTCTCTTCCGTATTGGTTCATGATCACCAGCAACCTCCTGCCAAAACAACTGAGAATAAACAACATACAAGTACTGATTTTTAGTATAGAATTACTATCTGCCTATGCATATTTTCAGTTGCATATATCTTCTGACCATCAAACGTATATGCAGAAACAAAAGTACTCTCCCTATGTATCTTGCAAAATCTCTACAGGAAAAAATTAATTCAGTTTCTCAAAAAAAACTCATTTCAGATAATGGTGAATTATAAAATAAATGCTTTAGTCACATACTTACTTTTATACTGTCATCATTTTGCAAAGATGGATTAGAAAACTTAGCAATTTCTTCTTTTACTTCATGCTCTTTCACTGGGGACATTTTGGTAAGAGATTTTAGTATTGCTTCTTGTATGCAGGGATTCTCTTGTGAATCTTTGTTCACTATGGAATTGCTATTGGTGATTTTAGAAGAAGAGTCTTTCACTAGAGGTTGAAAAACATCATGGAGAGTTGCCTGCCTCATCTTTATCTTGGAACTTTCAGCAATTATTTTTTCACAGTGAAAATCGGAGAAGCGATCAGACAGATCCAAAGGTTTATCAGTCGTGTTATCTCTGGCAGTAGGAGAAACATCTGCATGGGAGGGAAAAGCATTTTCTTTTTCACAGCGGATTACATGGTTGCTCTTCTCATCATTTTTTTTCCTTCTGGAACATCTGTTCCCTAACAGTTTCTGTGATGCAAGGAAGCCGCCTTTGATGACGTCACTTTTATCCAGATGTGTATTGGTCACACATGTTATGGGTTCCTCTGAATTCTGTTTCAAAGCCACTTGCCTACCAACTGAAGTTTGATTGAGAACTGTTGCTATTTCAGTCCCAAGGCTCATAAAAGCAATGTCTTCAGATTTTGATCTCACTTTCTCAGATCTTAAAAGGGAAGAGTTATTGATGGATCTGTTTTTCAGATTTGATTTTTTCTCAGCTGCTACAACAGATGGGGAGAAACCTAAGCTACTTTTAATATTGGCAGATGCCCCGAAAACAGGAGAAGGTATCTTGGAATCCCATGTTGAAAGTGAAGAAGGATCCTCAGATGGATTGGAAAATCTAAATAGAATTAAGTTTTATAAATAAATAAGTTTAAAGGAAATTACAAAACAAGACTCATTTGCTTGCAAGTATGTTTAATGATTTTGGTATATCTATTATTTATAACATGTTCCCATAAAAATTATTTAGGCTGATTACATTTTAAAAAGTTAAAATCTTTGAAATGTATGAGCATTTATGAGTAAGAATTAAAAGGATTAAAATTAATAATACAACAGGTTCATAAGTTGAGCAGCAGACTCAGGTACTTAGGGAATCGTGAAAAAGCTGTTAAAGACACATTAACAACATTATAGAAACATATAAGTAAGTAGCAGGCAATCTTCTGTAGGAAAGGAATTTTTAAAACCAGGTATTGTCTTTAAGAATAATATGCTCCTAGTAGTTACCCACTTATCACATGTAACAGGCTAAATTATTTATAGGAATGTATCCAAATATAATCCTAAAGTATCAATAAACACGTGGGAGAATATGATCTTTCCATTCTTAAAAAAAAAAAGGAAGACTCACTCTAAATTGTCGCTATTACTTTTATAATACCCTTGAACCAATTGTTTTCTTGCAGCTCCAAGTGGTTTCCTGCGAGGTTCCTATGGAACAAAAAAAATATGATTTCAGCAATAATTCCAATATTGCACAATATAATTTTCTAATGGGCCCCAATTATATTTATTCACTTAAGAAAGTGAATATAACTGAACAAAGAATATTAATATTAATTCAAAATCTTAAGACCAGACCAACAAACTGGTTGAAAGAAGACAATCATCCCAGATACAAACAGTGTACAAAGCACAGAATTATCATATGTACATATATAGAGTTCGTTTTAAAATTTTTAATTCTCAGTGAGATTTGTGGGATGAAAAAGGGGGAATAAAGTACATATAGAACCTTGAATACTGAAAATTTGAGTGAACTGTATATGATACCTAACTGTTCCTTGGCTTCCTAACCAAGTATTTTGTAGTCCTCAACTTATGACCAAAATTGCACTCAAAATTTCCATGACTAAGCAAGACAGTTGTTAAGTGAATTTTGCCCCACTTTACGATCTTTCTTGCCACAGTTGTTAAGTGAATCACCGCAGTTGTTAAGATGATTGTTAAGTGAATCTGGCTTCATCATTGACTTTACTTGTCAGAAGGTTGCAAAAGATGATCACATGACCCCAGGACACTGCAACCATCATAAATACATGCCAGTTGCCAAGTGTCCAAATTTTGATCACGTGATCACGTGGGTGCTGCAACAGTCGTTAAGTATGAAAAATGGTCATAAGTCACTTTTTCCCCGTGCCATTGTAACTTCGAACAGTCACTAAACAAATGGTTATAAGTTGAGGATTACCTGTTTACTTGGTTTTAAAAATGTATTTATACCTAATTTTCAAATGCAAATAAATTTATTTGTGTATTACTAAGGAATTAGTACATGAATGAAACTTTTGTTGAGCAGTACTTTTGAATATTAGCCTATCTGCCTCTGTGAATTATCCTGCATATAGTTAAAATATATTTGAAGAACTTGGTCAGTTGTTGATACTACTTGTATTAAAAATATTCAGCATGCCTTCTCAAACCTAGTTCTGAGAGCACAGGATTTTTTATACAATGTTCATGCTTATTAAAAATGAATTATGTTCCAAAACTATAACTAAGGAACTACTGTCAAACAATGAAGTTATATTTATTCAGCAAAGAAATGCATATAGCAGTGCAAAAGGATTGGTATCTATTCCTTCATGCTTATTTCTAGTCATTTGCTTTCTAGCAAATTGAGGCCAAGCATTCCTGTAATTTTGTTTAAAAAATTATGCAGATGTAGGAATGATGTAATCATTTCCCTTGGTATAATGAAAACGTACAGGTAAGACTGCAATTTTTAGAATCTACATTCTTATTTAGCTTTCTGGGAAAAGATCAGAAGAATCCATTATAAATTACATATGTCTGATTGCTTTATGTACTGTGCTTAACAGCTGGTGTTATGTTTTGTAAGTCATTAGATGAAATAAGGAAAAGGAACAAAACTCTTCTGTATGAAAATTAATATCTCAAATAGACTTTGTGATAGAGCATAAAAATAGTACTTACATGTTCATCACATTCAAGTGTTTCTGCAACAACTGCCTTGAAATTAAAATGCATTGTATTGGGACATTCTTCTTTCACTTCTTTGCCTGTACCAATGGAAAAGGAAATATCAGCAAAAAGATAAATATTTTCCCATTCTTGGTAATAGTCTTTTCAATCTTTCATAGACTGAATTAAGATTTAAATTTTGCATCTATCTTAAGAAGAAAAAAAATCTACTGGTTAGATTGGTACAATCTTGTGCCAAATCATTTACAAGCTATTGGACACTGAAATATTCTTCTTGCTAATAGTCTGATTCAGAAATGACCACTTTTTGGCTACTTAGGGTTCTGCATCTCTTATTAGTCATAATCTGTATTATGAGGTCAACATCTAGTAATAAGCATATTTCAATTTCACTAGTCCTGGTAGAGAGCAATTATCACATTTTTTCATGGACCTACCAAGTGTTAGATTCAACTCATTCTTTTATCCTCTAACCTGCTTTGCTTTCATCAGACATACAAAACTTGTTGTCATAAACAGGAAGCTACTAGTTTTTGTGGTTCATTAGATCAAACATTTTGCTCCATTTTGATTGGTTTCATCATCTACTGTACAGTAGTATAGTCTCAATATTGAAAATCAATATGTCAATATTGAAAATGAACTGTATGACTATTTAATATTCTCTTATCAATGCTGTCAACAAAATCATTTTTTCAAATTTTTGGTAGTCCATATTTAGGTTATATATTTATAGATCAAAATAGTATGTGGAATATTGATGAAATTAAGAGAAAATGAGAAATAAGTAATAGTTCTGAATCAAAGTGGCTTTATCCTATGAAATGGAATTAAATATATTAATACATGCATGGAAGTACAGATGTGGAATGGAATTGAATGTATGAATACGTACAGACATCTGTAAGGTTAATTAGGAATGAAAAGTACTAAAACATATAAGGTACAGAATGCTATAATAAAGATTATTATGGATGAGTATCAAAGTACTAATTTGTAGATTGGTGATAACTGGTTTCCATTCCACTGAATGGTGAGAAAATTATTTTAGGAGCCATAAAGAAACAATAGGAATGAGCCAAGAAGTTACAGAAAAATGATTCAACTATTCAGAGATCCAGAAATGAATGACAGTGGGGATTGTTGGGGTATACCTGTGTAGAAAATGCTATTTCAAATATGTCATATAAACTTATTTATGAGCACATATGGCAAAGGAAGGAATTTGTATCTAAAAGCATGACTGATTCAATTGTTTTTGATGAAATACTGAGAGAATTAGTGATGGATATACAAAGATGATGAGATATTCTGAATATGGGACAGATTATTTCTTAGTAGTCAAATGTGACCTTGAGAAAATGGACATTGAAGAAAAGGAACAAAGTGAAAAGAGGTAAACCATGTTATAGTGAACTAGATTTAGCTATATTTCCTTTCCCTTTCTTTTACCTCACATCTTTAGTTCCTTTTGTTCCTTATTTCTTACTTCTTCTGTCCTTTGAATAACATTACTTATTATGAAAGGGAACACCATCATATGTGTGTGTCTATGTATTGCAGAAATAATTCCTTTAATGTACAGATATTAAAAAGCAAATGTTAAAAGAACTGTTATTGGAATCTCTGCAAAATTATGTTTTTCAATGCTGCTTGAAAAGTGAAGAATCTGAAAAGCATAAAAATGCTTTATAACAATGCCATCACTCTCGTTGCTAAGCACAAATTACCAAGCTGACCTTAAGTGACTGACCAAAGAAATCAGTATTTATTAAAGCTACCTCCTGTTTTTCAGCCAAGCTGGGTCCCAAAGTGCTAAAAACAAAGAACTAAAATAAATATACAAGCAGTAAAAAAAAGAAAAACACAGATTAAAAGGAGGCAGGGAGAAAATATTCAGGCTTTTGATCCCTGCATGTTGCTTTGCTGATGCAATAATTTGCTGAGGTTCTTTGTTGCTTCTTGCAGCCTGGTGGGATGTCTTGAAGAAAAATATTTTTAAACAATTCATGGCACATATAAAAAACTTGCCTGAGTAGGTCTAATTTGGCCTCCTCATCAAGATTACATTCACCACACTTCTGTTACAAATTTCCAACTTAACCCAAATATGTATATCCTCATAACATATCTATATCAAATTTTCTGAGTGTCAAAAAACCTCCAGAACACACTGAATACTGTTCTAATATGTTTAAAAACTTATTAGAAACATCAGAAAACTTTTTCTATTGCAATATACATAGAACCTGAAATTTTAAATTTTAACTTATATTTCTTAACCAAAAATCAATTACACTAAACTACCCTAAAATAGTATTGGCTGGATCAATATTAAAACATATGCATATTAAATTTCTGAGGCAGTTATTTTCTAACTTAGCATCCCGCCCGCAGATATAATAGCATGTCATAAATTCTTGGCAACATAGTTTTTCTGACTGCAAATTATAGTTATTACATTCCAGTAAAAGCTGAATCTTGAATCTTGATTCTGCTTAATTTTAATTTGTTGATAAAAATCTTAAAAGTTATACGAGAAAATAAGCTTCCAATATTATGCAGCTGACTGCTTAAGCTAGACAAGCTTGTGGCAGATAAACAGCTAAGCTAAGAATAATTAATTTACATAAAGTTATACTATAATTGCATTACTGTTCCATCTGTTTTCTTCAAAAATATTTCAGAATGAACTATTTGAACATCTGTTTCTTTTCTAACTAAAAAAAATTATAAGAGATCTCTTTAAAACAATTCATTTCTTTGTTATTAAATAATAGGGTTACTACTTATTAAATGTTAAATAATGCTAAAATTGGTGATATTTACCTGAATCTGGGGACAACTGTGGATCACATGTATCTGCCACCAATATTTCTTCTTCAGAACAAACATGCTTTTGAGTGGATGACAATGGAATATTTCCAAATTCTACAAAGAAAAATAAAATAAAATTCAGAATTTGTATTTAAATATTTATAGAAAACTTTTTAAAAAAATCCTGACATGCTTAGATCCAGTGGTGGGATTCAGCCAGTTCGCACAACTTTGGCAGAACTGGTAGCTAATTTTTTGTTGCCCAGGCCCAGAATGGACTTCCGGATGCAGCATCCACACAGAAAACCGGTTGTTCACATATTTTAATCCCACCACTGCTTAGATCCCAAATGGTTTTGGTTTCTGGTTAACTGTCCTGCTTTTCTTCTTGATATATTTTGTTTTCTTCTGATCTCTATCTATAAGCTACCCAGAGCTGGTATAAAGTTAGGCAGCCTCAGTAGTAGAATGATAAATAGATAAATAAAAGCTGAATAGACCTGGATGCATAAATCCTTTTTCTCTGAGAGTTTTGAGTAGTTTTTGTATGTAAACAAGTCAGCAAAATAGCTGAGTAAGAACTAGATGTATTGATTCAAATTTCAATAAAGCACAAATTCAGTATGTACTTTAAACAATTTACATTATGCTTACATAATAGAACATAACTACCAACCTACTAGTCAAAATTCCCCACAAAATATTTTTGTATTAATTACTGAAAATTCTATGCAACAATCTGAACATCTGTGGATTTCCATTAAAGTGGTGCTCTTTGTCTTGATTGGCTTTTAGATGTCAGAAGTAAGCAGATGGCTGTAGATTTTAATTGGTTTCAATATTTTGATTAGCCATTAAACTGTGTTGTAAAAAAAGTTACTTTCTGTTCATAATAGTAGGGAAAAAATGCATTTATTTAGATTTAGAAGTACCTGAAGTATGCAAGCTTAAAAATTGGAGAACATTTAAGGTTTGAGGACTTGGGTACTGAACAAAAGATACTGACCAAAGAACAGCTTAGTGTTATTTAGTAGTCTAAATTAGGCAGGTATGTACAGTGATATATAATGAAATCTAGAATATAATATATAAAAATTAAATAAAATATTCTGCTTTTGTCAATGGCTAACCAGATACTTTCAAGAACAGAGAGTTATAAAAACTTAGATCACAGGATAGGTTTACTTTCTTATAGATTTTACCATTATTGAATTTTTTTTAAAAAAAACCTGAAGTTAATCTATTTCAAACCCATTATATATTTAAAAACTAAATTATAAACAAGCATATTTGAACAGAAACTGGAATATCCAAAAGAATTCTATGCAGTTTAAAAGACAAAGAAGCGACTGTTGTACATAAAGAGCTATAATACTGAATGTATGTGTCCAAGTTATGATTTTCAAATAAATACATAACTATATTTTAAGTATTTAAGAAATAGTATTGTTTAAAAATAAAAGCATTTCAAAAATTTCATCTTGTAGTACAACTTATACATAGCAGGAGAATTGCTTTTATTATTTTCAATTTGTATTTTTATCTCTAGCTGTATGAATAATAGCCTGGCTTAAAAGCTTAGGCATTATTTATTTATCAAATTTACACATTGCCCATCTCACTATCCATGTCTCTGGGTGGTTTACTGAAACAAATGATAAAGCCATATAAGACAAATATAATTAAAAACATTTAAAACAGAGTGAAAAATAAAATAAGAATTTAAAAGATAAATAAAAAAACGACTAAGATAAAAAAGCTGAAGGGAGTACCCTGAAGCCACCAGCCAACCCCAGGGTTATATGCCACTCCTTGAACTCAATGCCAGTTGGCAGAGCCAGGTCTTCACACTCTTCTGGAAGGCATAAAAAAGTGGAGGCCAACATTATCTCTGGAGACATGATATTCCATATGGCAATGGCAATGGCAGAGAAGACTCTTTTCTACTAGTCAAAATTCTTTAACCAACAGGATCCATAACATACCTTTCCTGCCTGCCTGGGTGGGTGGGATGGGTCAATGCAATTGAAAAAAGATGGTTCCTCAGGTAACTTGGTCCCATGCCATGAAGGGCTTTAAAGGTGAATCCAGAAGCACACTGGTACCCAATGTAGCTCACACAGCAGACCTTGGAGCTGCAGCTTCTGGATATTCTTCAAGAGTAGCCCCATTTAAAACACATTGCAATAGCTCATATGGAAGATGACCAAGACATGAGTGAATGAGAGAAGGGCCTTCCAATTCAGGAAGGGCTGTAACTGGCCTTCCTAGCCATTATTGCTACCTGCTCCTTGAGTAAATATTTTAAACATGCTTTTTCATTAAATAACAGCTATACTTCAGATTAAAATCACAATTTTAAATAACTCTCTCTCTCTCTGTGTCCATCTCTGTCTGTATGCTTGTGTGTCTATGACTAAAAGATTTTAAACAATAGTTTATCATCTATATTTTCTTTTATTCTAATTTAAACTTGGATATCATAAAATTAAAATCCTTCTATTGTCCACAGGGTGGTGATGTAATGCTTAAAGTGGAGCAACTAAAATTAAGAACTTGTTTTTTATGCTGCATAACATTTTTGAAGATACATTTGTATTATTTCAATGAAACTGATGCTTAAATTACTGAAAATATTACTTAACTGAACTACTTATATTCAAATGTCTACATTCTGATGATTTTAGTTTGCTAGTATTGAAAACAAGGGTTAAATATTGAGCTGATTTAACAGGCAAAAAAGGAGCACAAAAAAAAACTATTGTTCTCTGTTACCTTTGAAATTAAAATTATTTCCAACTACTTTAGGGGAAGAATTAATTATTAAAAACTATACCATATTTTGTTCCTTTCTTTTCCATATCTGTACACTTTTGTTCTGTGTACCGGACATGCCTATTTTCTCGTTTACGCCGCATTCGATTAACCATTGAAAGTGACAGGGACTGAACTGGTGAATCTGGAATAACGTCTTCCGTATATTGCTCTTGCTCCCTAAGAAAACCATAGAACAATATGAATAAAGGCTAAATACATCAACCTCCCCCATTCTCTCATTTTCCTGGAGACCGACTCAGTGAAAGTCATGGTTATTTCCATATCCTTTTTTCTTCTTCTCTTACCTGAACTGGAGAAGGAGAGTAGTAAACAGAGGTGAAATTAAGGAAGAAGGGAGCTCCTATGCCTGGAGAAATTACTGAGAGGGATGAAAAAGCACTATGAATTACATAATAATAATCAGAAAGTCCATAATAGCTGGAAATGATCAGGAAAGTAACTTCAGAAAAAAAACCAGCAGTAAAGGTGGAAAACAGAAATGTTTCAGCCTTTCCAGCCTTCAAAGATAACAACCTGGAAGAAGCATAGAGCAACTGATAAAACTTGGAAGAAAATACTGGTTAAAAAAAAAAAGCAGTATGCATATAAATGATGATTATAAAGATTGTAAATTATGCAAGTTTAAAAACATTAACTGGAAATGACAAGAGGTCATTTCCCAACTTCATTTAGAATTGTAGATAAGAATTGCAGATAACCTTAGCTTATCTAGTAAATACAGTTTGGTATTGCTATGATCATCTCCACTATATTCCCAATCCAAATATTTTATAGTACTAAAGATTGAACTAAATGTAAAGGAAATTCTCTCAGCAAGGAGCTAACCTTTGTTTTTATTTATTCATTGAACTCCTATTTTTCTCTTAACTGAAAAACACAGCGGATTTTTGAATATTTTGAACATGACATTCAGAGATGAAAGTTTTTTTTTAAAAAAAAAACTGAAGTACTTAGCAGTATTTTACGAAAGTAGAACTTTTTTTTGTTTAGGAAAATGAGTGTCTCATGTTGCACTGAGTGTGGGTACTTGCCTCTATTAGTAAAGTTATGGACTTCTGCTTATGTCATTAAGATGTCTTTTTTCCAGCACACACACAAAAGTTTATAATTGTCTATACCTGAGCTTGACTAATAATAACTTAAACAGATACATCCATGCATTTTTCTTGGTATGATATACAAGATCTCTTTCACTTCTTCTGAGATAATTTTGTCTTTTACATTTATAAACAAACTTACTCAATTTTTTGCAGCATTTTCTGAAGCTTTTCGGAAATCTTTTTATTTTCATCCTGTAAGTTGTTTCTTTCGTTCACTGAAATAAAATGAAAGCATTATAATTTTCTGCTGTGTTTTATCTTCTTCTGTCCTTTTCCACAAACTATATATATATAAAATCACTAAGATAACACTAAATGGATTTACAGTACATAATAATGTAAATGGAATATTTCATACAATACTTTATAAATCAATTACATTCATCATAAGGTTTGGCAATAAATCTTTTCTTATTTTACCTTTTTCATCACATCAGAATATTCCTTAATTGTTAAGAATTAGAATTGTTGAGCACTCACATGACACAGGTTCAGAATTTGAAACAAAATTATATCTTAATACAAATGTGATATGTGAGCAAATGTATCCACCGAATCAAGTCTAAATGAAATGTTCTTGGTAATTTAGTTCAACATCAAGTAAAATCTTTTTTAATTTTGTCTCAAACAAATAAAAGCTTTCCATCTTACTATATTAATAACTTTGAAAAGTTGTTAAAGTATATTTCATGAATCCTCCAAAATATATGGCATTAATAGTGCAATCCCTCACATATCTCTTTTGAAGCATACCAGGTTAATTGTGAAGTCCTTGATGCTCTCTGAGCTTAGTTCTTTTCTTGAAGATGTTTCATTACCCAACTAGTAACATCATCAATGCTAGTTACCCTAGCTGGTTAATAAAATGTCAGCAAGAAAACAACCAAGCTCAGAGAGCATCAAGGACCTCACAATCCAACCCTGAGCTATATTCTCTTCTACTGGTATATTAAATTAAATTAAATTAAATTAAATTGAGCTTACTACTGGGTAAATGATTTTATGCAGAAATCCTCCTATGGGATTATCTCTGATTGAAGGACAATAGCGACACAAATCCACAAATGCAAAAACAATGGCGTTATG
This sequence comes from Protobothrops mucrosquamatus, assembly GCF_001527695.2. NCBI lineage: Eukaryota > Metazoa > Chordata > Lepidosauria > Squamata > Viperidae > Protobothrops > Protobothrops mucrosquamatus. Next base: position 533,576 of record NW_015386087.1, on the reverse strand, counting down.
ACAAAAGGATGATAAAACTCACTCAGTTCAGTGATTAACTTAAGGTTCTGTTGCCGAATATTTTCAAATTCCTGTTGTTTCTTCTTCATATGCTCTTCAGTTACTGCACAACGATCACACAATCCTGCCCTTAACCTATGTAATTAGAAGGTGTATTTTCTCCATCTGTTTTTGGTTCAATATAAATTTTGAAAGTACTATATAAGTCAGCGCACTCTAAAGATGGGCTTATGATAAATTATAAAGATTTGGCTAATAGGATATACAAACATTAAGGCTGAAATCATAAGCATACTTACAAGGTATTAAGACTTATTGAACATTGCAGGATTTGCTTGCAAGTAATCGTTCAATAATTGCTTTGTAGTAACTGAAATACTTATAAATATTGAAGCATGTTTCTGGGTTAACTCCAATTTCTGATCATTGAGTGAAGAAAATATTATTTGTGAGAGAAAAACATTTCTTCTCACATATGTTCTTATTTTACAGTTCTTGAATATTCTCCAGAAAATTCATAGCTGGATATTATTGAAAAAAATTCCTTACAACTCAGCCATTATCTGATCCAATATGGCACATTCAGATATGAACCTTCAATATAAATGCTATCTTCAATAGCTCAGTTCTAATGTTATTCTGCAGGAAAACAAATACCTTAAGTATAGAATGCAAAGCAAAAATATTAAATTATATTTTTATGTTCTGAAAACTTTAAAAGTTTTAATAAAAAATTATAGGCCTATGACATTAGAAATCTGAGAGGCCAAATGAGCTATGTCAGTGGTGGCAAACCTATGACACGCGTGCCAGAGGCGGCACTCGGAGCCCTCTCTGTGGGCACATGTGCCGTTGCCCCAGCCTCGCCTCCTATGACCCCCTCCTCACCAGCAGCCCCCCTGGAGAGTCGCCCCCGAGCGTGGCCCACACGGAGCAGCGCAGCCAAGGACATGGCAGCCAGGCAGCGCACACAAGACTCTGCCCTCACGTCCCATCGCGCAGTTGATGCTGCAGGGTGCGGGCAGAGGGTGTGGCCGCCATGGCACTGCTGGGCTGCCTGGGCGATTTGCGGCGGGCCCTGGAGGCGGTGAGTGGCCCTGCGGGCAGGCGGGGCAGGGGATGGGGTGGGGGCAGGGCAGGGGTGGAGTGCGGCGGCCCTGGAGGCAGTGAGTGGCCCTGCAGGCAGGTGGGGCAGGGATGAAGTGGGGGCGGGGCCAATTTTTGGGCACTCAGTCTCTAAAAGGTTCGCCATCACTGACCTATGGGATGTTGTAAAAAGACCTATTTTTGGTCTCGCCCAGAGTTCAACAAACATTATGGATAAGCAATATTTTAAAGGAACTTCTGATCCAGTAATATAGCAAGAAGCCATTACTCTAACAGTATTTTTTTTTAAAAGGAAGACTTTTGAAAAGCATATAGTTGTTCTGCTTCTCTTATCCAAGCAGAAAGTGCGTTCACATAGCATGCGTGCCCATTTATTTTGGCAAACTCTGGGTGCCTAGCATAAGAACAAGCAAATCACTCTGCCTTTTTCTCTCTTCACTGTAGCTGGCCAGTCAGTCCTTACCCACCAGGGAGCTAATCTTTACATACTAATACAAATAGGGTGTTCAGGAGATCCATGAGTGGCCAAATTGCTATGGCAGGAGCAATTCTAGTTGTGCCTGCTACTACCATTGACTTTATGCTTAGAGAATAGGAGCTTTTAATTATTTAACTTCTTTATCTGGGTTCATGCAGAGCAAGTGCTAAGTGAAGCAGGATTCCAGATTCTGCTATAAAGTTTCTCTATTAACTACCAGCTTAAGCCTAGAAGGGATTCAAATGATACACTAAGTTTATCTTTATTATGTGTCATGCAAGTTCTGTCAATAGCATTCTAACATTCATAAGCTTGTTATTACAGATTTCGGGTTTGTTTGCTTGCACCCCGAAGAAAAGGGCAATCTGAAAGCAAAAGTTTCATCTGTATTTCAACTTATTAACCTGGCACGATTAAGTAAATATGGTCGTTCTGTTAGTTCAGTAAAGCCATCACTAAAAATAATGACAGTATATATATATTTGAGGGAAAAAATTAAAACATACCAGAAAATATTAAAAAGCAACATGGTATTATAGACCCATAGTTGATCGGGATCAGAGGTCATTCTAGTCCAACCCTCAGGTAGATTCCCATTTCTCACTTTAAGTCATTTCTGCTGCAGGCTAAATATACCCAGTCCCCTTAACTGTTCATTCCAGGACTTGGTTTTCAATTCTCTTTTGCCATCTCAGTGATCTTCACCTGAACTTGCACCAATTTATAAAAGTCATTTTTTAACTGTGAAGTCCTGAAATGAACATAATATTCCAAGTGGAGCCAAACAAGGCACAGTAGAGTAGGATAATTACTTCCTATGATCTGAACTCTATATTCCTGTAAATATATCTTAACATAGCATTTACCTTTCTAGCTGCTCCATTAATGTTGACTTATATTCAGTGCACGATCTATTAGAGCGCTCTGATTTTTTCACACATGCTACTGCTAAACCAGGCCTTTCCCATCCTATGCTGTCTATCCTTCCCCTTCCTATGTTAGATTTAATTTCACTTAATTTAATTTCATGTTCATTTCAGACCACTGTTTAAGTAAATATGTATCTTTCTGAAACTTTATTTACTTTAGCCAGTCCTAGTTCTGCATCATCATCATCACTTTAACTTCTTCATCAAAGACATTAAGGCTGAACAACACAGGGCTCAGGAAAGAAGCCTGTAGCATTTCATGTATATTTGGACTTTCTGCATCCAATTACAGCAACAAATGCAAAATAATCTTCTGCATTTTGTTTAAAACTCCCATTACGCCTAATGGAATTTAGTATGCACTTTTAGGAGTACAGCTCTAACATTAATTTTAAACTATTGGTTGATCTACATTTTTTATTATATATAATAAGCATATGCAGATAGAAGCAAAAATGTGGTTTTAGTGTCAGAATTCTTGCTGTTCAATCAACTTTAAATCTACCTAATATTGCAGAACTAGATTTTCTCTCCGAAGGATACATTCACATTCACCATATAGTGTAATTTATATACACATCTCTGACAAAAATATGCCAAATATATCAGGACTAAAACTCAATTTTTCTGGATATATCATTATGATTAATTGAGCTATCTAGTACTGAGGTATGTACTTCTCACAGGAACTCATAACAGATGTGATGTTTGACACAGGAACGATAAATATTAGGAACAGAGATTTGGGAGGTTTCATTAGAATCTTAACATTATTCCACTCTTCTTTCTCTGAATTTCTACAGAAATGCAGAAAGAAAAGACAAGCAAGAAATACCTGTTTTAAAAAAAAAATTCGAATCTGGACATATTGTTTTTCTATAAGGTTAGAGTAAAATGAGGAATTGCAAAAAAGTGCTTGCAATTTCTTATAGCCAGAGAACTTTGCTTCATAAGAGAAACAAAGGAGTAGATTACAAAATATAAAAGAATTATCCTACAAAGAAGTGAGAAAAAAATATGAAGAGTCTAATCTTTTTGGGAAATTATTATATGCCAATAAGTACTGCATGAAATCTCTCCCGTTTGTTTCCTATAAATTCTGAGTTGTGATTACTATTTTGTTAAACATTAAATCTATATTAAAGATAATATTACTACTAAGTAATCATTGATTATCTACTGAATAAAATCTGTAACTAATTTAGGACTATTCCTTTAAATCTGTACTAAAGAAAAAGTAGCCGAATTCTGTAAGCAAAAAGAAATAATTCTTACTTACCGATCTTCTAAAACTGTAATAGTATCTTGCAATGATTTTTGTTGTTCTCTAAGCTGCTGGTTTTTTACATAGAACTCATCAAGCCTTGCTGCATCTCTGTATATAAAGGAAAATTAATTTTTAAATTGAGAATGTATGGGATTAGGTATAGTTTTATTAAGAAGAAATCCTGTTACTTCAGAGTTAACAAATAGCTATGAGTACTAACATTTGGACTGAATACAAATTCTATCTTACAAAACTGATAGATTTAAATGGTAATAAATAACAAGTTTCATCCATAGCGTATTACAAATGACATAAATGTAGCTGCACTGGGTCTCTATTATAAACAACCTGAAAGAAAAATGGAAATTTTTAATAATACTGTAGTGCTATAGTTTTGTGCAAAACTATACAGATGCTTTATAAGCTGCTCCCAGCTATCTTGGTATGTGCAATCAGCAGCATCCTAGGTACATTTACTTGAAAGATTCCCATTGTTTTAAAAGATGTTGTTCCCAATATAAAAATTTCAGCCCCAACATTTTTCACATACAGGTAGTCGACTTACACCCACAATTGAGCCCAAAATTTCTGTTGTTAAGTAAGACATTTGTTAAGTGAGTTTTGCCCCATTTTACAACCTTTCTTGCCTCAGTTGTTAAGTGAATCTGGCTTCCCCATTGACTTTTTGTCAGAAGGTTGCAAAAGGTGATCACATGACCTTGGGACAAAGCAACAGTCATAAATATGAACCAGTCACCAAGCATCTGAATTTTGATCACATGATCATGGGGATACTGCAATGGTCGTAAATGTGAAAAACAGTCATAAGTCTCTGTTTTTAGTGCCATTGTAACTTTGAACGGTCACTAAATGAACTGTTGTTAAGTTGAGGACTACCTGTACATTAAATAGGGTTTAATTTCCAACTTATTTGGTATAGTGTTTAAGATTACTCGCCTAGAAACCAGGAGACTGTGAGTTCTAGGTCTCCCTTATGCATGAAAGCTGGATGATTTGGGGCCCGGAAGTCTTTCAACCCAGCCCACCTTAAGGGCTGTTGTTGTAAGTAAAATAGGAATATTAAGCATGTTTGACACTTTGAGTTATGCATCAAAAAGTCAAGATAAAAGTATAACAATAACAACAACAACATGCAGGAATTAAGAAGGTAATAGTTATAAAGGTTTTTTCTTGCAAAACTTACATATCTTAATTTGATATATATAGTAATTGGCCATGAATAAAGTGGCCATCTCAACTATTACCATCTAATCAAGAACATTTTTTTGCTCAAGGTACTTACAGACACCTTTCTGTTTTCAGTTTAGAGATCTTTGACAATAATCCTAAGAAAAGAAGACAGGATAGAATTAATTCTTTGTTTAAAATTTCTATAATCTGATAAATTAAAGAAGATCTTTCATTCAGAGGTACAGTATAGAAACTGGGATTGCCAACAAATTGCCCATGTACTCTCTGGAAATATAAGAAAATGTTATTTAAATATTTATTTAGTTATGGTTTGATTTTCATGTCAGTTACTCAGCTCTCAGAACAGATAACAGCAAAATAAAATAAAATATATAAAAAGGTAAGTTAGAAAGTAAAACAGACAAAAAGTTACTCTTCCAACTTTAGCTACAGACCAATTATTTTTTCTAAAAGTCTACAACTTTCCAGATTGTTAGAATACCTGTACAAAGTTTGTCACTAAACATTATAGGATAGAATCACAAAATCAAGCTAAGGATGATATATCAAACCAATAGCTGAAATTTAGTCTAAGAATAAATTGTCAACCACGGAAACTCTTACAGCATGGAAGACCTATACTCTGCATTCCTATAGGGTGAAATCAGCCACAGCATATAAACTTCAGAGATAGTCCTACAAAATAGCTATCACAGCATACATATACCAAAAGCTCTCTCTTCCATCCAGAAGATAGTTAAAAATCACACCAGTTGTAACTTCTATCTTGGTTGCCTTTTCTACTAAAACAATGGTAATGGCAACCTATATGCTTAGTGAACTAACAGCTGATGGTAAAGAATTGAAAACATTATTTGTTTCTTGATTGAAAAGTAGCAAAGAGGGAGACTGTTGGCAAAGTAAAGAGATTAGTCCTATAGAGAAAAGCAACTGCCAACTTAAATAATGACAACAAAGTTCAGAATAGTTAAAAAATATTGGTCTTTCCAGTGATAATCTATAGCTGTGCAATCTGGAAACAATTTATCTTTGTACTATATTATGGATTTGGAAATGGTTACAAAAATGTCTTGGACTGCCAGACCAAATCTTGGAACAATAATGGCTGACTGTTCTTTAGAAGTGTTGATAAGCAAGCAGAAACTGATCTCCACTTGGCATAGGAAAAAGAAAAAGATAGACTATAAAGAATTATTATGCTTGCTAAAGTTACGGAAAGTAGAAGAGGAGTACAACATAGAAGGTAGATTGACAAGTTCGAATAAATTCTTGGAATGATTTTGAAATAGCTACAGGCTATTATCAGAGTCAGGTCATGATAGCAAGAATTTGTCCATATAATCTCCATGAGTCAAAACTGACTACATGGAACTTCAATGCTAGAGACTATTTGCATATAAAAAAGATAAAGAATAGAAATATATTTATATATTTCAGAAAGGAGAGAAAAATGATGCATGCACATATATTCTTAAATAAAAATTTCAGGTCTACTAAACAGTCCCATTCAACTGAAAACTGATTTTCTTTCACTTTAGCCCCTTAAGCCAATTTCAGCAATAATTTGTAATAATCTGTAATTACTATAACCAATTATTGTATATCTATATAATATAAGAAAAAAAAGTAGTGAAGCAAGATTGTGACCAGGAGATTATTCTTTGTAAAAATGGTATTGGCATGGATTCTTGATAGCCAAAGCTGTTTCAGTTCTCAACAGTAGGAAGAAATCAGAATGAGATAGAATTTTATACCTGATTATATGAAGTTACTTGATACAGTAGCTTAATAATGTAAGTTATTACTGAATGCAATAAATAAGTAATTACAATTCTGCAAATATTTCAAAATTCAGTTTCTATTTAGAAAACAATAATCATGCTAAAGTTGAATGTCATAGTCACAAACTGGAAAGTGACTGAAAACTACTTCAGAAGAAAATATAAGTTTAAAAAACATGCATCTCAAATCAGCCAGTCAGCCAGATAACAATTAGATATCTAAAAATCATTCCATTTTATTCCCTTTCAACACCCATCAGAAAGAATGAATCTGGGAAGCTCTGGGAAGTCCTGGGGGGGGGAGGGGGGAAAGGGGTAGGTTGGTATTAGAGATTTATATGTATATATATATGTATGATTTTCTAAGGAGGTGCCCGGTGATACCCCAACTGCACTGACGGGATGGTTGAGGGGGAAAGGAAGGTAGGTAAGAGGGAGGAAGGAGGAGTGGTGGTAGGTTAGGGAGGAGGAAGGTGTAGGTAAGTGAGAGGGTGGTGCGGGAGGGGGACACCGGACACGTCCGTGAATGTATTGATTGGTGTTAAAAAAATTTTATTCTTTGATTGATATTGTGATAAAAGATTTATGTTTTTGTTTTTCAATGAAAAATCAATAAAAATTTATTTAAAAAAGAAAAAAGAAAGAATGAATCTATAATACAATGAACTCCTGTTTTGGAGAGTATTTAGAAATGTGATATTAGCAACCTGAATTGTCACTAAACAAACATTGCTTATATCCTGTAATTAAAGTGATCAAATTTCATCTAAACCAGAAATCTTCCTGGAGGAATTTTCAAACATTAAATAAGAATTTTGGCATTCACTTTTATGACAAAAAGTGGTTTTCATAGAACTAGAATCATTATCATTTCCTTTCATTAATACAGTTATAATTAATCACTTAATACAGTTATAATTAATCACTGTTGTGATATTTATATCTAAGCAAGAGTAATCCAAGTGGGTTGAAGATGAAATGACTTTATATTGTTCCTTTGCATCTTCTAAGAAAGTGCACCACAACGCAGCTACAGAGCATGTTCTATATTTTTACAAGGGCTGAAATTCTCATTAACGTGTTTAGAACAAGTTTATAATAATTAGTAAATTTCCATAAGCTCATTATATAAACATTACTAAAATAAATTAAATTATAGCCTAGAGTAGTGGATTCAGATTAAATTATTTGGATTCAACCTTATTTATGGAGCAAGGTTTCAGTAACTGACTAGTCCTCATTTACTGACTGCAATTGTATTTAGCAACTCTATTACTAAGCAACCTGTTGTAAATGAAAAATCACCATGCTGCGGTTAGGAAGAGAATCACTTGCAGTTGTTAAATATGAGATCACGTGACTGCAACTTGCAAATTCCTGTTGGCTTTCCCATTGACTTTGCTTCCTGGAAGCCAGTCATGAAGTTCACAAATGGCAATCGTGTGACTACGCAACACTACAACTGCCATACATGCACAACAGTTCCCAAGTGTCCAAATCACAACTATGTGGCCCCTGGGACACTGCAACAGCTGAAGCTTTGAGGATCAGTTGTGTATCTCCTTTTTCAGTATCATAACTTTGAATAGTCATTGAATGAACAGTTGGTATGCAAGGACTACTTACACTTAGTTTAGTCAGCTACTCTCATTTCAAGAGATTTATTTTTCCCAGACAAGTATATGATTGTAAATAATGTGCAAAGGTGCTAAGGTGGATGGGGAAAAAGGAGTACTGTAGTTGCTTATCCTTCCCTATCAGTTCTTCTATGTAAGTCTTTCACCTAATTTTTTTCCCATTTAGGTACTTAATTCTGATCTCCAAAGATAAAATAAAGAAAGGCCAGACATGCCACAAGTTGCAGAAAGAGCTTTCTTGCCCATCAAACATGCCCTTATAATCCTTTCATTATATTAGCACATATTTGCTTTCTGAATGACTCTGTTTTGATCAAGTTCACTTGTTTCAAATCAAAACTGAGAGAAAAAAAGTAATTTTTACAAAGAAATGTGCATTTTAAGCCAAAGCAACTAACATTAAGCATAGTATAATGTCTACTTGATCACATTTATCTCAGCCATTTTTATTAAAAACCAGATAATTAAAAAAGACATAAAATATGGCTCTATGCGACAAACTTAACCAAAAAACAAAACTCACTGATTACAGACTTCTATTTTATAAAGCATATTTTGCTGACATCTAAAATTAAAAATCATGAGTCAGTTTTAATTCTTATTTATAGACTTCAGAAACATAGTCCTGACAAGTCTGTGTTTGCCTTATTTATCATCATATGGTTCTATTGTACAATCACCATCTTTTGAAAAAACAATCCTTTGGGCATGTTTTTTGATAAAATCATACAGATTCTAAATTTGCCATGCATTACACAGAATACACTAACAAAGTTTCAGAACATAAAAAAAATCCACTTTATCTGTTTGCACTGACACACCTACAGTCTTCATTAAAATTCCAAAGTGAGACCTTTTTCTTAGTATACGTAATATGTTTTTGATTAAATATTCCGGATAGGTTTTAAACTTGCTATTAAAAGTTTTGAAAAATAAGACAATAGTTTTGTTTCACACCAGGCATTTTGTAATCATTGCTCCAAATGTCAACCAGGTATTTCAGCAGACATCTATAACTAAGTAAATTTTAATTGTTATGTCATATATCTTGCTTTAATTATTTTGTGAGACAGACTTTTAGATATTATTCTGTCTCCTTGATCCTAATCTTCTTAGCTAATGATATCAGTTTCACTAATGGATTGCTGTAACAAGTTCTTAATATCTCATGGTACTTTTCTATGGTAATAAGCTAGATAAAATAGCATAACAGTTTTCTTTTTGATTCTTGGAATCTGATAGCATCTTTTGTTGATCTATTTAGATGGAACTTGGAGAGTTCTCCAAGCATACAGGAATATCCTAGTTAAATATTCTATCATCATTACACATCTTTGGTTGTGTAAGACTGACTACTGAACATAATGGGCTTTGCTTCTGATTTAAAAGATATTACAGGATTATACTGTGGATCTTGGATCCATCAGATTCTTCACCACTGGAATCTTCATATCTATCATTATACTTTTTAAATATGATAAAAAAGAAAAGGTATATAAAACTCAACTGTATTTACTTTGTGTGCAGCTTGCTTAACCTATGTACTATATAATTGCATTCAAATGATTAAAGTGGGAAACACTTCATCGCTTTACAAAGTATTTAATCTGCTTTACAGCTTATGGTAAACTCAAACAAGATAAATTGATATAAGGCTGAATATGCTAAGAACTGTTAGAATCAGTTTCTGTTATGTGACTAAGCCATGAAAAAAACCAATAACCAATAAAATTCAAACACGTACCAACAAACATTCAAACAAGACCAACACACTTTCACTTGAAATAATACATACCTATTGATCTTGACTGCCACTGTGATATGATGTCACCAAATTTTATATACATGGCGAAAAAGTCAATGAAAAACTCAGTATATTAAAATGTGAATCCCAACCACATGAACTCAGTAAGGATTCTTAAAACTAGCAAACAATTTTATCTTAGGAATTACATTATTTTACAGCTAATTTGCTAATTTAGAAATAACCCATGGCTGCCAATATTAATTTGCCAAATACAAAATACACACAGCAACCATACCTTTGACTTCTTTATCATGACATTCTTTCAGTTTGGACCATAGTTCCTTGAAATAGTCAACTGCATGTTCTGTAGAATTGGGGCTTCCACAATTCCCTCCAGAAGCACTCATTTTATCTGTTTATAGTTTTTCAATTTTTTTTCTGAGTTCTTGATGTTTGGCTGTTCTTCAGGTTCACATTAGTTAGGGAGGGTTTTTTCCAGACAACTGGATTCCTACAATGACAGATACAATGCTTACAATATAGTTATTAAATGATAGTTATTGTAATTAATCTATATCATTGTCTTTATATCTTGATTAATCATTGCATTTTTTAAAAAAAATAACAACACAGAAGCCATTAGAAAGCTGACTTTTCATTGTCCTCAAAAGACAAGTTTTTCCTGAAGAAAAAAACAAAAGTCATAATTGGCTGTTGCAAGAAGAAACATAAGAGAATTAAGGTTTTATAAATTATTATGCTGTAATAAAATTAATTATATTTTTCTGCTAGCTATAGATTACATCTTGCCAAGTGCATTAAAGATAGCCCTTGTTTAGTGATTATCTTGTTTAGAGACAGATCACAATTATAATGGTGATGGGTCTTCTCATTTACAACCTTTGCAGGTCTGTAAAGCAAAGGAAAGCTGAAGTAAAATCATAAGCATAGTCATGGTTTCACCTAGTGACTGCTTTGTTTAACAACCAAGTTGCCTGTTCCAATTGTGGTTGATAAATAATGAATGAAATGCAGAAAGTATCATAGTAAGTAATGTCCAGGAGGCATGGCACAAATTAAAAATTTCAAAGCAGCTGAAATACATAGTGCTTATATAGTTGTGTGTATGGTCGATTCTCATTATTCCCTAGATCAGTGATGGCGAACCTTTTAGAGACCGAGCGCCCAAACTGCAACCTAAAACCCACTTATGCATCTTCGAGTGCCGGGCAGGTGTGGCCCATTGGGTGGGCGTGGCTGGGGTGGTAACGGCAGACTGGGTGGGGCTAAAAAGTTCAATCAATCAATTCCAACTTTACAAGATCTTTTTTTTTCCTGTGAGAAGTTGAAATTGACTGATTGAACTTTTTTTTTTTTTTTTTGCACACGGCGGCAGAGGGCTAAAGCGAAAAGGTTTTATAAAACCCAACTGAAGGCCTAGGACTGGGGCAACGGCATGCGTGCCCACAGAGAGGGCTCTGAGTGCCACCTCTGGCACCCGTGCCATAGGTTCGCCACCACTGCCCTAGATCTGGATTGGGCAACTTGCAACCTGTTGATCATACATAGTCCTTGGCTCCAAAACTGCAGTCTGTAGAGATTACCTTGCCTGCTCTTACCAGCAAGTAGCTGGCTGGAAGATCAGACTGCTGCCTATTACAAAAAGAAAGAAATATAAGCAAGCTAACGAGCACATGGGAAAGTCTTCACTTTGACCTTTGTGGCAGTCGTTGTTCTAAAAATTGTGCCCGCCTTGACAATGCACTTCCTGAGCTAAGCACACAACAGTTACTCTTGGTTCCTTTTAGCCGAATCCCCATGGACTGCTCAGAATGACTCTTCCAATAGTTACCTTCCTTTTACTATTTACCATCTATCTCCCCAAGATGTGAGGCCTTCCGTAAACATCCGACGGAGGTAATTTCGCCTCCAGGGGGAACTCTAAGCATAGCGGGATCGCTTCAATTTATGCCCGCCACGCAGCGGTTAAAGAGTTCGCCAGACGTCCCGACACAGCAAACACGCCTCCTGAGAGGGCAGACTATTTCGCCAGAGTTTGAAAAGGGCGGCTTTTTCAAAAAAAAGGCCCAGGGAAACCCACGACGTTAGCCTGGGCGCAACACTGCGCGCGCGGTCTCTGCCTCCCAGGGAAAGGAAAATCTGCGTTTGGGCTGCCCGAAGAGGAGACGCGGAGCCCTTTGATTTTAACAAGGGAAGTGCGTGGGGCGCTTGTGGGTGCTGAACGGCGCTGGGGGGGACGTTTTGCCTCCGACGGGGAAAGCCCTGGGCGGAGTGCTCCCTGCGACCGCGAACAATGGGCGAGGGGAGCCGGGAAGGGGATCCGCTCCGGAGGAAGAGAAGGCAGCGGCCGCTCGCAGCTGCACAAAAAGGCGGGCTCTGGCGCGTGGTTACCTGGCGGCGTTGGTTCCTTTCATCGAAGGGCAGGGCTGGGAAGACGGGCGAAGAAAGATGCTTCTCTTTTTTTTTTCAGCGGCGTTTGTTCGTTCTTGACCCACCGCCTGCGGCGGGAGAGCCAACAACTAGGTCGCGGGGCTTCCGGAGGAACCGGGCTGCCCCTGCTGGCCGGAGGCTGTTTTGGCGGCTGAATAAGGAGACAATTTTCCCCCCTTTTCTTGCCAGGAAGAAGTCCAGCTTGGTGGGCCCGGCCTTCAGTTGGAGCCGTGGGAGGAAGAGGCGAAGAAGGAGAGCGAGAATGAGTCACGGGGCGCGTGCAGAGTTCTCTGTCCACCCCTCCCCAAGAATGCCTTGCGGAGAGAAACTTTTGAGCCGGTTCAACTTGAAGAGCAGATGGGAGCTATTGAGCTCTGAACGCCCACTAGAGGCCTTTTGTATGCGTTTTAATATAGCATCTGATCTTCAAATTCTGCCTTGCTTTTAGAATAAAGTAATTGTTTCTGTTTCTCTTTTTAAAAAAAAAATAGAAAAGGGCCCGAAATGACTTTCTAACTCAAAGAAGTAGTGGAAGATTGGAAGAAGTGGAGAGATCTGGCCCATAGAATTGCTAAGGGTCGGACATGACTAAATGGGTATCATCATCAAACCAATTTAGCAAACCAGTTGTATCAATCGTCCTCTAAATAAATCTCTAGAATGGCTGCTTTGTGCGGAAATACAGAAGAGAAGGCAACAGTATCGAGGAAAGTGAAGAGATAAAATAGTGAAAGAATATAGAAATGTAGATTTCTCTGGCAAAGATTTCTCTGGCTATAAAACATGCTAAGGAATACTGTACAATATTGGGCTTAGCTGCCTTCCAAATACACTTTTTGATGTGATGATTGTTTAATCCTGCCCTCCAGCACAGCTGTTCCAAGTAACGAATACATTCAAAGGTTTAGGGTGCATGACTACCCTTGAAATTAAACAGAAATATCAAATTGTCTGTTCTTAGAAACTGAAGTGCTTTCTTATTTGCTTAGAAATGAGTTTTCCTTGCTATAGGCTATAAGAGAAAAAAGCTGTTTACAGGCCTGAGTAATAATGCACAGTGTTCTATGCATATAAGGTGGATAGAGAAAATAAGATGACTTGTATAGAATAGGGGAGCACGTTGGAAATAGAGAAACAATGCAGTCTGGGACAAACCAAACACAATGTGCTAAGTGCTGAACATAATCCTATTTGGAAAGTCTCAAGTAGAGGAGACCTCAAGGCATCTCCAAAGTGCAATTGGGAATAGGATAGAGAACAGATTTATTGTACTCCTACAAGAGTTCTTCCATCCATCAACTTGTATATCTAGAGCAAATTTTGACGATTTGTAAGAGTTTAGCTACTACCTTCATTACTATGGAGGGTACAGTGCAAAAAAGGAAACATGGAATATTTATTCTTGCCTATCTTGGAGCTGGGAGCCAGGGGAGAGGTATTTTAATTATAATGTAATAGTTGTTTAACATGTTCAGATATTTTTACATGTAATCTATTAATTATTCCATTTATGTAAATTGGATTGGACCAAAGATTATCTAGTTTAAATGTTATTTATTAGAGTGATCAGATTCTCTTGTTTTGGGCGAGACACGAACAAAACAGGCCTCTTCTGCTAATGTTCCACAGTTTCTGGTCAATAAAATTACAGGTAGTCATAAACTTAGTACAATTTTAGACCACAATTTCTGTTGCTAAGCAAAGTGGTTAAATGAGCTGTACCTGATTTTATGACCTTTTTGTTGTGGTTTTTAAGCAGATCACTGCAGATATTAAGTGAAATAGACTTCTTTATTGGCCAAGTGTGGTTTGGACATAACAAGAAATTTGTCTCCAATGCATAAGCTCTCAGTGTACATACAAGTAATAGTGATAATCATGATGATAAACAACATGAAATACATTCATCATAAATTGTAAAATGCAACACTTCATCATAGATCATAAGATGCAACACTTCATTATAGATCATAAGATGCAACACTTAGTGATAGTCATAGAATACTAGCTAAGCAAACAACATAAATCATACTCGGATACTAAAAAAATATATAAATTGTAAGATACAAGCAACAAAGTTAAAGTCATAAGAAGATGATAGGTAGAAAAGATCAGGGGTATCGTACAGTTTTACTAAGTAGGTTGACTGTTGTAGGAATTAGTTATTAAGCAGAGTGATGGCAATCATTAGGTAAATGACAATCACATAATCCCAGGATGTTGCAGCTGTTGTAAATTCATGCTGCCAAGCACCCAAAATCTGATCACATGACCCTGGGGATGCTTCAACAGTTGTAAGTGCAAGGTTGTAATTAACTTTTTTCAGTGCTGTAACTTTGACAGGGCGCTTAAATGAATGGTTGTAAGTTGAGGACTACTGTATAACTAACTACATATCATGGATAATGATATGTATGCTCCCATGAATTCCCTTTATAGCCATCTTAAGCTGGTAACCATAATCTAGGTGGTAGTAAGTTACATTGCACAATATATACCATATAAAAATATACTTTCATTTTCTGATCCCGAATCTTACATTATAATATTTGGCTTTACTGACTGTCCCCAAATCCAGCATTCTGAAAGCTAAAAAGTTGATAAGATAGTCACCTTATCAACTTGCTCACAATGTAAAACAATATAATTTCTCTGCTCTACAATGCACAACATTTAAAACATACAGTCGGTGAAATTTGGCTTGCCACACTCCTCCTCAAGTCGCTTATTTCTATCCCTCTAGCTATGTTTAAAAAAGGAAAACTATTTTTATCAATATATTTCTGTAATGAAATTGAAAAGAGTTGTAAATGTAAACATTCATTGCATATGTAAATTTACTTTCATTGCAGGATTATTTAAAAATAAGTGTAAAAGATTGCAATTATCATGTTTAGATTTGATTTTCCATAGAATAAACGCAATAGTTACACTAAAGATTGGCTGTAGAAAAGTAAATAATCCTTTCCCAAATTTAGATTTCTAGAAATGTGTTAATTTATATTATTTCTGCAAATGCGGGGATATAATGTATATCCCCCATAGAGTTACATCTGCTTTTGATCAGAAATGAATATTCAAACAAAATGAGTTATTTGAATCTACTTAAATGACCATCTGCTTATCTGCAGTTTTCATTGTAGAAACAAAATAGGGAAGTATGAAACAAATGCTGTGAACTGTTTGATGTTCACAGTTAATGAGATGACATTTTACACCTAGCTTGGTGTTGAGTTCTCATGAAAAGAATACTTCTCAATAGATTCAAAGTTGATACTGAAATATACTACAGCAGGGCTTTTCAACCAGTGGTACGGGTACCACCTGTGGTACATTGGCACCTGGCAGGTGGTACGCAACCATCCTAGAAAAGTAGCAGGGGAGAGGAATGAGCTGAACTGGTGGCAGCACCGCACAAGCCTGAGCGAGAGATGGCTGGAGCTGCAGGGCTGTCAGGGCTCAGAGGAAGCACCACAATCAATGCTTCTTCGGGCTGACAGGGCTCAGTGGAAGCACCAGGATCAGCGCCAGGCTCCAGCTGGAACTCGGTGCTGATCCTGGTGCTTCTGCTGAGCCCTGAAGAAGCACCAATCAGCTGGAGCTCAGCACTGATACTGGTGCTTCTGAGCCCAGAAGAAGCGCCGATCAGCTGGAATGTTGCAGCAGCTCCAGGGTCTTGTGATTTACATTCAGATGCTTGGCAACTGATTCATATTTATGACGGTCACAGTGTCCCAGGGTCATGTGAAGTGACCAAAACCTGCTGCAACCACCCAGCAGACAGGGGGAATAAAAACCAAACACTCCCCCACCCCACCCCCACTGCCAATCCTCAACAGAAATGCTCACAACAATGAAAACCTCGGACAGGAGGAAGAGCGCCGCCGGGCGGGCAGGCAGGTAGGTGTCTTGCTCGGCTGTGGCTTGGGGGGCACTTTTTTCAGTGCCATTGTAACTTCGAACAGTCACTAAGCGAACTGTTGTAAGTCAAGGACTACCTGTACTTTATCACTTTTTTCCTTTTTCTTTTTTTTTTTTGGGGCAAGTTTTTGACACCTTGCTAGGCGACTGGTGGTACTCATATTGCCATATCCTAAAAGTGGTACAATGGGTGAAAAGGTTGAAAAGCCCTGTACTACAGCATGTGTCATTTGTCTAGGAGGAATAAAATCCTTACCTAGACAATAAAACTGCAAAAAGAATTAGCACTATTGTGCTTGTCAAATATTGACAGGAACTCAAAGACATTTTAAAGTACTTAATACATTGGTGATAGCAATAGACTTATCTGCCTTAGATGTTGCCTTCTTGTTTACATTTACTTTTATTACAATACCTTTTTGTTACTTACCAAGGAGACCTATTTAGTAGGGATTTAAAAAAATCTAACACTATTATTTCCTGAAGTATCCCTGTTATTTCTTTATTGCCATAACAGAATAAAAGTAGCTCTCTAACTACTTCCTAATGAAAATCACTCAGTAAGTTTATAAATACACTGGGACTAAAATCTACTTATTTTTTTATAAATGTGTCATCATATGACACTTATGATACTTGAAATCATACTAAAAATATTTTAGGATCTGAAGTAAGGTTCCAGTATCTCAGGGGCTGCCCCAAAGAAGAGGGAGTCAGGCTGTTCTCCAAGGCGTCTGAAGACAGAAAGGGAGCAAC
>NW_015386087.1:504263-515958 GCF_001527695.2 Protobothrops mucrosquamatus | reverse complement strand
CCAGCTCTGTTTTTTGTAAACACACTGTTCTCTTGGGAAGGAATCATTTATATGTTTTAAAACAGATCTCTCCCAGGGAAATAAGCTTAAGAGATGACATACAAAACATACATTATACTGCTGTCAGAGTATACATAGAATGAGTTTTTAACTTTTAACTTCTATTCTTATGTTTTGCTTCCTGCAAATGTACATTCTAAATTGTCAGTCTTATACAGGGCTCCAGTTGCCTTGTGTCATGGTTTCTCTGTGCCTCTGTTTTCATAATAGCTGAACCCAAAATGTTTGGGGCGAAACCTTCATTTTCCAAATGATCAGCTACAACAGGTATTATTTGTATGAAATGCTCAACATGTATGAGAACTTTTTCTAGAGCCTATAGTTGTGCACTTTACAGTTCTTAACAGGTTTGCTGAGCAGTATTAGCAGAAAATATTTTTATACCTGTTAAGTATTATGTAATTGCTATTTGAAAGGTTATGCTTTAGGAATGCTCCTTGAGGCCTCTTCTGTTTTAGAGTTTTTAAAAATTGATGTAATCAAGTAAGCATTAGTCATTTAGACTTGTGATAAAGCTTTTTGTGTGAAATTTCACTGTATATACGTATTTAAGGAAAATACTGCATTCCTTGGATTTTTTCAGACAATTATTTTGTGTTAGTCTTCCTGCTAGCTACTGTTTGTTTTGTGTCATAAAGATGTAGGGCATTCCAGAAATCTTAGTGTATTTTTTGTCCAATTTGTTTAACTAGTAAGGAATTCACAGTTAAGTGATAGAGTCCATGCTTCCTTCATGCAGAAGGCCTCAATTAAACTTTGACATTTCCAGTTAAAAAGAAAAGAGCTGGTGATACGAGAAGTTCCTCCAGGATGTTGCATTGACACTGCCAATTAGAGTAGCAGTACTAGATTAGACAGATTAGAGGTGCTTTAGTATAAAAACAGTTTCTTATAACTCAGTTCAGATTATGTGATGAAGTAGGCTCAGATATATTATGTCTATAAAGTACTTGAATCTAATCATGTAAACGTTGAATTGCTAGTGAATGTAATTTTTGAACTGCTAATAATTTAAAACATTTCTAACTTTCCTAGCATTACTAGAAATATTTGTTCTGATGTAACAAGAAAGGGACTAGACATTTTCTTTCAAGAAATAACTTGTCATTACTGTATTCTCATTGAAGAACACAAATAGATTTCTAAGAAATGCCAGGAATTTCAAATAATTTGAAAATGATTCTAGTGCAAAATGTTCTCATAACCCATGGATTACTGTAGAAAACCTTTAGGGAATCAGAACAAAAAAAAAACAAAGTGGATAATCGCTGAAATGTTTATTCAGTATATATCTTTTTGTGAAAAGCCTTAAAGATATTATTAGTCATGGTTTTTTGAACATGAATCCTGCTATTAACACACAAGTGTCAAAACATCTATTTTTTATAGTTCTTTTAGAATCTAGAGTCTTTTACCATGTTCTCGTATCCTTTTAGTACAGCAGAATTCTATATCAGAATATTTGAGTCATTGTTGTGAAAAATATTGCATACTAATATAAGCCCATATGAAAATATGTCTTCTGGGCAAATCCAAATTGTGTATCTTTCCAAATGGACATCTTACTTTGCTTCTTTGAACTACAGCATCTACACCATATGCTACATTACAGCTTTCCATGCTGCCCACAATGCAGAATTAACTTTCCTCAGGTTGGTTACTGATGTTTGTACTGTTTAAAATTTCACAACTAGATATACAGTTGGAACCAATACTGAGTTGGCATTTTGACAGATGAGGTAGAAAGTCTCAACCATTCATTTGATTTATGTTTTGTCTTATATGGAGTGTTTAAAATTTCCAAACAGCCTGTAAAGGACATACTGTGTGCGTAAAAATCATTTTTAAAACATGGTTGTAGAATATGTAAAAATTCAATCATTAAGAATTTGCTACCATTTATCATTATCTAAAATCTATCAAAGTGCTCTTTGCTTTATCAAAGAGATTGTCTTAAAACATCTTTATAATTAAGAAATATTGAATCTAAAACTCAAATATTTAATTGTAATTTAATTGTAATATTGGAACATGAAAGATGGAGCAGTTATATGCTCATCCCAAGGCTGACTAAGAGGGGTGCAGGATGAATTGGAAGTTCTGCCATTTGATAAGGAAATTTGCAGACATTTATACAACGTATCCATTGATGTACTGGCACTGAGGTTTGACAAAAATCCTAAGCCTGTTCTTTTTCCTTACATATCCAAATGTGGGCTATACCAAATGTTTTTGGTTGATGTTATTCTATACTGTAGTAAATAGGAGGTTAGAAAGAATTAAAATAATGCCTTCTTCCTGGTCTGACTGCAATGAACATTGGCTTTGACAGTTACCCAGAGGCACTCACCATTCCTTCCTTCTACAGTACATATGTATACAGAAGGATAGCAGTCAAGCAGAAAAACCCTATAGCAGGGGTGTCAAACGCGCAACATCACGTGACGTGTCAAGACTTTTTTGCCATTGCTGGCAATGGGGTGGACGCGGTTTTGCTATGATGCATCCGACCCGCGGGCCGGCAGTTTGACACCCCTGCCCTATATTCACTTGTGAGTGAGCTTTTTAGAAGTGCATGAGATTTATTTCTGAGTCAATATGTACAGAATTGCACTATGAACTGTAGATACTAGAGTTTTATTACAAATTAAAAGCACTGAGGAGCAGAAAAATATTTTACCAATTCATATAGCCAACACTGTGGAACAATGTAAGAGAATTTAACAGGGTTTTTGGTTTTGTTGCCTTTTTTCAGAGGCAGAAGAAAATGAGCTGACAAGAATTCAGGATCATACATTTTTCGAACCCATGAATATATTCTTCCATTCCACTGCTAAAAGATGTTATGTATGTTGATACTATTTTATCAACAAAATATATTCCCCAAATCTGCTCATTCTATCACTCCAGAGCAGATCTGGGAGAGATAAGATAAATTTTGTGTCATATATGGAAACTAACTGATATAATATTGGATGTGGTCCCAAATCAATAGTTTTTCTTTTGTTTATTTTAGCAGCAAATGCCATTGGTAGAATGAAATCAAGTTAAAATTACCCATGAGTATGATCAATTAAAAGCCATGTAGTTATTTGCAATTTTTCATTGTAGTGCAGCACTACTGTGTATTATGAAGACTGAGAAGCAGGTCTTACTATATTCACTTTGGCTTTCACCCAAAATAAATGTGGTTCAAATTTAATAAGATAAATATCTAGTTGGATTAGTATATAAGGTTGCAATCTTATCCATTTCTATTTGGAAGGAGTGCCACTGTATTCGGTAGGAGTAATTTCTATGTCAACATGCATAGGGTTAAGCTGCTAAACTCAACAAACTGTTTTGAATAATAGTAGCTTTTAAGCTGATGAGGCCAGATTGTCTAAAATATTACAAAATGGTTTAACTAGTGGCCTAGTATATTTTTTAAAAAATGATATAAGTATGCAATTTCCTGCTAAATCAATGAACTATTTGGGATTGTCTCAAAGAATAATTAAAAAATAGCTGTTTATCAACTTGGATATTTGCAGAGACCAAGCCTATACTTATTTTTTTATTGAAAAGATTCCATAGAATATTCTGAGCAATTAAGCATTAAAACATTGCCCAATAGATACTGATATTTTTACTTACCTTGTTATTAGAAAGATTCTTAATTGTTTCTTCTAAAATTCACATTACAACAGCTTCCCTTAGAAAGAGAAAGTACCACAGTACATTTCTTTTTGTTTTAAATCCAGTTGAAAGAGGAATACAAAAGTCACATTTATGTTAAACAAAAGTTATTTTGTCCTAACAGACATGACAAAACCTGTCTTCATTCCTTTCTGTTCAGCTCAGCCAATATACTACTTAGCTTCAGCAAGTTAATCAGTCACCAGATTCTACAGCCTTTGTTTTCAAAGATGTCTAATTCTTACATGACACTACCTGTATATATAAGATCCATACCCTAAACACCTAAACTAAAGGTGGTGCTACATTTTGGTCTATACTTTAGAGCACAATGTCATTGTGTACAGCCCCTATTTATAATAGCAAAAGACAAACTGCCCTTCTAGTGGATAATTTGTAAAGTGCTGAATCAAAATTTGTCAGAATTTCTGTCAGAATAAAAATCTGATATTTTAATTAATTTAAAATTAATTAAAAACATGAGCTCATGTTGCATGGAAAAACAACTCTTTTATGCATAACATTTCCTTTTTTAATTTTCTGTCCTAAAATTGATTTAGTTACCATCTATTCTACACAAAGAAGATATGACTACAATGTAATGCTTATTCAGTTTGGCATAAGACCAATTGAACTTCTGAATAAATATGCAAAGAGTTACATTGCAGCACAACAAACAAATTTATACAGTGGATCACTGCATCACAGCAGGCAATGATCAGGCTACAGTTCAGCTATCCATCTTTAAAAACTATTTTCCAATTTTAGAGATGTTTCTACAATCACCTTTGCCTGAAATGTAAATGTTAAATGAAACCTGATGAAAAATCACTCATTGAAGTTACAAACTGATGTAAGCTATAAGTATATAACTATATACTGATATATAAATATTCATCAAAGAACACACACAGAGAATAAGTGACATATTTGTACAGCATTCAGAATTAAATTTCAGAAGTAATATAGTATTAAATTGATACTTTCAAAACTTACCTTTTAAAAACTGAAACAGGTTTGTCTGATTCGGTTCTTGATAATCAGTGACATTCATTAAGCTTCCCTTAGTTGATAAACATCAAGCTTATATAGGATGAGAAAGTCACAGTGGACCATGCTACAGAATGCAGAGAGGAGTTCTGCTGCACCTAAGATATATACAATGTGCAATGGATAACCTAATATGTCTTTCATTTAACTGGCTGGGCAGGTTTCTGCATTCTCTGGAACATGGAATCATACCAGAATTTGTTGGCATAACAGTCCTGTCAAACCAGTTCCTTGGTAGAACAAAAACCTGTTCAACCAGTCGGCATCAAAGGGCAGTTCAACATGCTGCGGCTCAACTCAACTCTGAAGCTTCATAAGTGGTGAATTATTCACGCCTCCACCAACTCCCAACATAGAATGTTGTAGCCTCCAGCAAAATAATTTACCAAAGGAGTTAGGGAGTGTTGCGTCCATAACCATATCAAATGCACCATTATCCTATTGTTTCAAACTCTGCATTTTGATGCACCTAGATGGAGTTTCTGATGCATAGTTTGAAACAAACCAGAAAGCTTTATTTACATTAAGGATTGTTTAAAGCATTTTTACAAATTGAACACAAAACCCAAAATCTACTCCTAGATTACATTTTTTGCTAATTGAAAATTAAATGTTGAAAAATAGTCAAAGATGAATTATTCCCTTATACATGTCACTGAATTGCTGGCAGCCGTAAAATACTATGCTTTTTTATTAAGTGTCATCTGTTGTAGAATATTTATACCAGAGAAGCAGAAAAACTGCATGTAAAAGTAAGACATGAAACCTGTTTGAAACATCATTATATATGGATAGACATCTATCCCTTATTTCCAGTCTACTATAACCTATTGTAGGCTTTTCCGTTAATTACACTTTACAGCCCTACAGAAATCTCCTTAAATACACATTGTAAGTAATCCAATCTCTGATCAAATATGATTTCCTTGCTGACCTAGTGAGTTCATAGTGGCAGTGTAATTTTTCTTAGATCCCTAGAATGTTTAATGCTTCTTTCATAGGGACCTTCCAGATGATTGATTCATTGAGCATAGGAACCTGATGGTCAAGTCACAGCAACAACTCACTCTGAGACATCTTCCCAAGTCAAGGACAAATGCAGTAGTGCCAGAAAGAAGATCTGGCTTTTGTCATAAGCTTTGGAATAATATGTGACTGGAGCCCCGTAAGGAAATGTATTTGTTTATATACATCTTTTATGCACCTGTCTGTCTCACACTAGTGACTGGGTGTTTACAAGATCAGAAACAAGCAAATCCCCCCAATGGGATCCTCAGCACCTGATGCTCAAGGATAAACTGGATTTATAATATGGGTGTTTTCTTTTGTATCAATTTTAATATTTTGTTACTATTTTTATCATTGTAAGCTGCCCAGGTTTATGGATTGTTGGTGACCAAATATTTTAAGTAAGAAATAAGTTAAGTAAGTAGGTAGGTAGGTAAGTAAGTAAGTAAGTAAGTTTTGATTGGTATTCAGTATTCAGTTTCTTTCCTGTGAATAACATTGCCTTGTCTATGGAAAATGTATGTGAGACAATATAAAATTACTTATACCAGTGGTGATGAACCTATGGCACGCGTGCCAGAGGGGGTACTCGGAGTCCTCTCTGTGGGCACGCGCGCTGTCGTCCCAGCCCTGCCTCCCCCTGTGGCCCCCTCCTCACCAGTAGCCCCCCCTGGAGGAGAGTTGCCCCCAGGCATGGCCCGCACAGAGTAGTGCAGCCAAGCACATGGCAGCAGGGACAAGTCTCCACCCTCGTGCCCTGTCGCGTGCAGATGATGCTGCAGGGCGCGGGCGGAAGGTGTGGCCGCCACGGTGCTGCAGGGTAACTGGGCGATCTGTGGCGGGCCGTGAAGGCAGCGGGTGGCCCTGCAAGGTGGGATGGGCAGGACCGGGCAGGCCGGGGGTGGAGCAGCAGGGCGGGATGGGGGACAGGGCGGTTTTTGGGCACTCGGTCTCTAAAAGGTTCACCATCACTGACTTATACAGTATATTGAAACATGACAGGCTAAAAGAAACAGATGTATGCAAGTAGGGTTGTCAACACAATGTTAGTTTTGTCTAGGTCTTTTTAGCTGCTTTGTGGAATTCTGAAAGTCTAAAGTTCAGCTACTGAGGAAGGAAATATAATTTGCCTTACATATGTTATTTGCCTACTTATTTTTATTTATAGCCTTCCCTCTATATGTTGGTCTAATTTGGTGTACAAATGAATGCTGAACTTCCATTCATGTTCATATCATTTTGCAACCACCACAGAAGTATCATAGTTATCTGTTGAATATTTAATTTCATTTTAGAGTTTAAACTTATCTTTCAGGTGTAAATACTTTCAGGATTTCCAAAGTGGCTGAAAAAAACAATAGTAAAACTAAAATCTTTATATAATATTTAACATTAAATCAGTTGTTGGACATTCATAACCCAAATGACTAGCTATAAAGTAAGTAAGCCCCATAAGAATCACCACCACCTAGTTTATGAGAAGTACATCCTCATTTTTATTTTCAGTTTATAACTACAAAATCTTTTTTTAAAAAAATATTTAAATGTATCCAGGCTAAAAAGATTATTGATGTATCGCACAATTTGCAGTTCGTACTGTATGCAGATAATATAAGAATAAAATAGGTGCCATGATAGATCTCTCTAATTGCAAAACATCTTCTTTCATTCCGATAATATTACCTTTCAAGGAGAATGGGAAGAACATGGTAAACAAGTGAGAACCATGCACAGAGATGAATCTGCATAATGAAATGACAGGAAGCCAAGGAGGACAAGGGAATTTCTAGCCCAAGTGTCTTGCCCATATCCCTTATTTATCAAAACAGCATCACTCTGGAAACCTCCTGCCAGCTTCTGGATGACCTTACTGTTCCCAAACAGTATGGTTTAGAATTGTAACGACTAAATTGTTATCTACTTTGGGAATTCTAATATTAATAAATTTCAACTAGCAAAATTGACACTCAAAATGAAAAAAAGAGACTTCAGTCACCTTTTGGTCTGTATTATTTGTATGTATTGGAATATTAGACAAAACCATAGAGGGAAACCTATATGGACTTTCAGATGAAGTTACTATTGGCAGCCTTGATGATATAACTCTCATATTGCCATTGTTTGACCTCTCTGTACAATGAGAGTTATGCACAGGTGTGTGGAGGTATAGAATTGAAGACTAGCATGCCCTGGAACAGAGAAGCATTGAGACAGAGGCACAGAAGACTGGTTTCTTTTATTCTTGATCATCCAAGATCTTTCTACAGTTTCATACTGTCCCCTTCCCCACAGTGCCATAGTACTCATGCTTGGTTAACATTTGATGTTTGATTATATATTTAATTAATTTGACTTGTCTTTAAGGAAAAAACAGTATGTCCTGTCATTCACTTTGAGCTGCTTTTCCCAGGCCTAACCAACACAATAAGAGTTCACCTATTCTCATCAGTTACATTTATGCAATGGGATGCCCATGTTGCAGTTCAGCTGCCTTTGTAGCTGCCTCCCATACTGACCACTAGCAGATTTCTGTTCCTCATTTTTGTTTTTCAGCAATGCAATTCAACCCCCAATGGCATTGCAGCATCTTTAATGAAGAAGGGCCATTCTTTTTCTTTGGAAGCACAAGATCATATAGCCTTGTTCCAAGGGATGCTTTTCTCTTATTTTTGTTTGGCCTCTGAAGAATCTCCCAGGAAAGAATGAAGTCCCAGGAATCTTAGCTAATGACCATGATTAGAACATATACATCTATATTAGATAGCAGTCTTCTCCATGTTGACAGATGACATGGGATCATTGTTCTGTAATAGCTTCCTGATCTTTGGATACTTAACCTTACCAAGTGATGAGTTACACACTTGATACAGAATCTTGATTGAATTCTACTTAGGACTGCCACAGAATCATTTATCTGGATGTTGCTTCTTGTGTATCCTCCAAAGCTAAGCTTGATCATTCAAGCAGACTTGCACTTCACCATCTGAACTATTTTCCACAGTTAGAGAGGACATGATGCATAAATTCTACCAGGGTCTAAAATGCTTCATCCAGGCCACACATAGAACTCTTTGTTGTTTGCCACATTTTAGGAATCCTTCGGGCAGTCCAGTGATTAGCTTAGGCAAAAGATTCTGCTGATTCCTCTCCAAATGCTTCATAATTAAATAGTAGGCTCAATATGGCACACCGTTCTTCAGTCTCAGCATTGCTGGTCTGGGTGCCAGAGATCAATTGATGAACTCTGTAAGGAAGAAGTGAGGAACAAGAGCAAAAGAAGAGCCAAAACTGAAGTTGCCATAAAGAGAGGTTGAGCAGAAATACTGGTTCTGCGTAAGCTGCATTGCTCCTCCCATATGCATGAGTGCATCATGAGTCAATCTAGAATGCATTCAGACATGAGGATACCTTGCAAGCTGGCCTGTCCAGAATTGCAGTGAGATGGAATAATGAGTGCATCCCTATGGTACTATCTGATGGGTTTGTCCCATGCATGATAGCAGGCTCATAAAATTAACTTTCTAACATAATGTCAGTAGCAAATCATCTTTGTTGTTGAGTGTATCCTCTTTTGTCCTGCTATTACTTGTTTGTCAGCACCAGGCTATATATAGAGAATAGGATTGTTTACAAGTTCTTGTAGTGTGTATGCATAAAGAGATTGGGCAGGAATCTAGGTGTTAGCATGCTATGATACAAACGGAATTGGAATTAGGAAGCATGCACAGACATGTAGTTTCTTATCTATTTGGCTTTTGTGCATGGGTTGAAGACATGAGGTTTCTGCTTTTGGGTCCCTGTTCTCTACTGGTCTTTCTGGTTCACTTTCCACTTCTAGTTCCCCATCATGTGTTTTTGTGTAAGCAAAGATTAACAGCACAATATGCATTGTTGAAGTACTTTGAATATTCTGCATTCTACCCCCAGAACACTGTAGAGGAAGAACTTCTGCCACTGCTTGGTGGCAGTTGTTGTGCATGGCTGAAAACTTTGTGTTTTGCAATAGTACCTTCTTCTCCACTCCAATTTCTCCCATACTTTAATATTTATTAACTGCCACACATATGAAATGTGTACCATTATCTCCATAAATGTTCTGGCACAATCAATAAATAAATATATGGTCCCTTTCCACTCACCTTGTGTTCTTCAGAGCACATTTTTCCTAAGCACATCTCACCTGACACTTCTGTTTGTCCTCTCATTGAGAAAACGTGACTAGCCAGTCTGGCATCTTTCCACATAGATAAGTTCATAGACATGCCTACTGTATATAACTCTACTTGTGAGCACTTGTATGCAGTATTGCAGGCTGACTCTGTTCACTGTCAGGAGTTTGATCCTGACCGGCTCATGGTTAACTCAGCCTTCTACCCTTCCAAAGTCAGTAAAATGAGGACTCAGATTATTTGGGACTATAGGCTGACAGTGAAACTGCTTAGAGAGAACTATATGAAGCAGTATATAAGTCTAAGTGCTATATAAGTCTAAGTGCTATTGCTATCATAATAGCATTGTCCCATTTGTTGTATAGAGATTCCCTTGATTTCTTATGTTTCCTGAACCCCAGATACTTTCTTTTGTCCTATAAAACCTCTAACCAGATTTGTAGCTGCTTTGTTCTTTCTTGATGATCCAAAGATATTGTGATCATTCCACCCATTTTCCCTAATGAAGGATTCCGTTAAAAAATAGGAAAAACTTCAGAACCCCTTTTTCGTCAGAGAACAGCTTTCTTTATATGGCAATTGTGAGTAACTGATGTCCCATGAAACTAATGATGTCCACTATTCCTTCCAAAGATACTGTGTTATGAATCTCCACCTTTTGTTTCCACTTTTCAACAAAAGAATCAAAAGAATGGTAGGTGAAAGATTGATAGAATACTGACACTTGGCAAACAGCAAGCCGCCTAACATATATACACACCACCCCTATATTCACAGTTTTGAATGCTTCAGGCACTAGCACCTATGGATTGGTACCAGCTACATCAAATTGCACATTATCAGCTCCTGTTGTGTTGTGGCAACATAGAGATTATCATGGCAGCAGAGCTTAATCCCTACTCATATCCTTAGGTTACCTATAGGTGCCAGTTTTTTGTGGTCTTCATGATTAATCACAAGGAGTTGCCTAATCTCATTCCTGAGCCAGGATAGCTGCAGGAGATGGGTGCGAGAGTCTGTTTGGCCATGAGCTGCAACCATCTCTTCTGCCAATCTGTACAAAGGTGTGCTGTGCACCATTAGTTTAAACGCCAAACTGTAACCCCTGGAAAATGTGGTACAATTAAGGGTAATAAGGGCACACAGCTGAGTTATTTATGGATACTGAGAGGCAACATCATTTGCAATTGGCACTCAGTTGCTAAGTGATGGTATATACTGATATGTACATATACTGTAATTTCTTTTTACATGAATGAAAAGTTTACATATTCTAAAAAATGTTATTTTTTTGTAACCAAACAGGTACTTTTGCTGTATCTTAATCCCTCCCCAGGTTTCCAGAAGTGCAATTGACTCAGAACTTTTCCTCATGTTCCTCCATTAGCACTTTATGGATTGTATTTTTGAGGAAGAAAATATTATTGTTTTTAGATGAAGGTCCAGGTGAAGGAGAAGGAGAAGGAGAAAGAGAAAGAGAAAGAGAAGGATTACTAAAATTGTGGAAGAGAATTCTGTCTTTAGCTAGGGCTGCAAAGGAATGGTGGAAAGTTAGTCTAGTTCTAACCTTGTAGCTAGTAGCACCAAAATTTGTTAGTAGATGACTGAGGAAAACATATGTTAGAATGCCATGATTCTACAATCATGCCATTATGATCGATCTATGCATAATAACAACAGCTTCATCATCCCATCTGGTGCCACCAAAGCCAGAATGGGATAGACAAAAT
>NW_015386087.1:440035-503958 GCF_001527695.2 Protobothrops mucrosquamatus | reverse complement strand
AAAATGTTGTCCCTTTAAAATTGATTTAAAGAACGGTGATGACTTGCATAAACAGCCATAGAAACTGCAGCTGCATGAAACTGTCCCACTCAAGACTATTCTTGTGTTTTTACAATATGTTGTATTCTTTGGGTTTTTCATTTGTCTGGTCTTTGAACTAGCAGAAAAATACCCTAGCATAATTTGTGCTGTCCTGATAGTCAAAAGTTTTCTATCCAATAAGATATTAACTCATTAGAATGTTTGCAGATTATATTAGAATCATGTATGGAATTTTCTGAGTTCTATCAGATGCAGATTAAAAAGAGTAATTTCAATAAGCCTTAGGACTCTTAGGAATCTTAAATAAGCCTTAGGAGCTTGTATTGGGTGCAGTTTTATAGTGGATTGTGCCCTGAAATTATGAAGAACTGCAATTATTCTTCTAGTTAGTTTGCTTTTCACAGGAAATCTGAATTTTGATAGTCTTAAACAATGTGTATTAAAATCTTTACAAAAAAGCTATTTTCTTCTTCCAATGTCTCACAAAATACTCTTCTTTTATTGACCTTTCCCAGCCATGTTCACATACCAATTAACTACCTACAATGCTGTCAAGGTGGAAAGCACAGCAGTGGAAAATTAGACTCATGGGAAATTAGATTCCCTTACTTGAAGTGTACGGTAATTAAATAAAACTAGAGAAAAAACGTGCAACTGGGTACTTCTCATCTGGAACACTGATTTTCATGAGAAGCAAAAGATTGACATTTAGTGTTAGATCAACAGTTTAGCTTTGTTAAATATAGGTTCATGAAATATAAAGAGCCATTTGATATTTTTCTCTTTCTAGAATGCCAATGCTTAAATTACTGGACAAATAACATTACTTTCAGAAAGAAAAAATAAAATATGGCTGAGCAAAAAAAAAAAAAAAAAAAGCACACTGAATTCAAGTCTTAATTGAACCCATCGGAGAACATCAAGTTCAGAATAACTTTTCTATGCATGGAAGTGGTGTCATATAAACTTGCCTCTTGTATTATGAAAGCATAGCCCATACATTCGGAAATACATCTTTATCTGTTGATAAATTAGAGCACACTAGCATTTCTGCTCTCTTCCATCCATAAGCACCTTGCCCTCATTCCCTTGTCACATGTGGGCCTAGGTCACTTTTTCCAAGCTTGGAGAACTTATAGGATTCTGTCCCATTTCCAGAGCAGAATCCCTGAGAAAGAAGAAGGAGTACCTTTACTTGCAGTGAGAATGGTAAAAAGTGCTGGCTCAGTCATTTGAAGGAGAACTGAAGAGGGTCAGAACAGAGATCTACAACATGTTTTTCTTTCCCTATCTTGCATTCAATATGTGGCAGTCTGTTGTGTGTTTGAGCAGGTCGCTAAGTGAGTGTGAATGGAGGTATGCAGATATGAATGGATATGCTATGCATGGTAACTATTTGAGTAAAACAAAATCAATTTTACACACATCTATACATGTGGGGCCTTTGATTCCATAGCACAAAATGCAATTATGAAGGCTAAAAAAGAAGAAAGGTTAATATTTTTATTCTGAGGCATTTTCCTGAAGAAAATTAACCTCTTTTTTGGAAACACTATTTGGTCACACAAAATACTTCTTTGGTGAAGGGATTTTGGCTAAGATTTTTATAAGACAAAAACTATGTTCATATCCAGTGTATTGCTGAGAAAAAGTTAGGTAAGGAGAGTAACCCCCCTCCAGATTTTTACTCAAATATTGAAATTCACTAAACAGAATATTACTTGAACTTTTTTGTATTTGAAACAGGGATAATAATAATAATAATAATAATAATAATAATAATAATAATAATAATAATAATAATAATAATAATAATAATAATAGTAATGATGATGATGATGATGATGGTGGTGGTGGTGGTGGTGGTGGTGGTGGAAGAGACCTTGGAGGTCATCTAGTCCAACCCCCTGCTCAGGCAGGAAACCCTATACCATTTCAGACAAATGGCTGTCCAGTCTCTTCTTAAAAACTTCCAGTGTTGGAACATTCACAGCTTCTGGAGGCAGGTTGTTCCAGTGATTAATTGTTCTAACTGGATGTCTGCAGGAAAGGTCAAACAGTCAAGATGGTGGTTTAAAATACAAGGTACTGACTACCATTTTAACTTTTTTGCCCCCTCTGAGATGCATTTTGCAAAGTTTAACACAATTTTTTCAAGTTCCGGATAGTTGTTTCATGTTTGAAACAGTCCTAATCTCTTTGGAAGTATTTTGTGCTCAACTCATATAACAAGAAGGCTGTGTAGGCTACAGAAGAGAGCAAAGCAAAATAAATTGCATCTCTCAATACATTATTGGGAAGCAAACGGGACAACAGATATTTCTATATTTGGAAAACAATTGAGAATTTTTTTTAAAAAAAATTGTTAATATATTGTTTTAAGAGGTGTTGTTTCTCTTATTTTGGATAATTAGTGCCTTCTTTAACTAGAAAGTAAACATTTCCTTGACTTAAGTTTATTTAATTTCTGATGCTTTAGGAAGGGCATTTTTTCCCCATTGAAGTTTGATGCTGGTGAATTTACACTGACATTACATTGGAAGAATCATGCGGCCAGTATAAGACAGAGCTAGAGAGAGAGAAATCACAGATGAAGTACTTCTATGCAAATAATAATGATAAAAAATTTGAGAGTACTTTTATATCTTTACTTGATTCTTAAGCACTTCTCTGGGCCCAAGACTCAGAGAATTTGAAGTATTTTTTCTTCATGTTTAGTGACAACAACCATCAATCTCAGCTTCTTTATTCCAGTCATGGAAAATACTGGCCACCAATTATCTCAAACACATGATTTTGCATTAGGAGGAACAAAATTATAATCCTTTGGCAAAACATTTGATAACAATTACTTAACTAGCATAAAAACAAAATCATCTCTCCATTTTCATATTTGGGGCTGGCTTATATCCAAAAGGGATGTGATTTTCTGTGTCTCGCAAAGAGGCCAGTAAGAATGCAAAACATGTAAATAATTGTGGCTTGATTAAAACCATGAATTCTCTCTTGACCAATTTAACAGATGTCATGTAACCTAGTCCATTCTTCCTAGTGCATTCTTCTTCCTCTAGATTTAACTTTGTAATCATAGAAAAATTATCTTGGTTACATACGCATAAGACAATTAGATACCATAACAAAATCTTAAGCATTTTATATTGGATATGCACTTCCAATGGTTCCGGGTAGAGTAGTTGCTTTCAGATGTCACAATATTGCTAAATAAAAAAATCCCTTTCCTTGGTAGAGCAAAAAAATGTGATATAGTGATACAGACAGACAGACAGACAGACAGACACACACACACACACACAGAGAGAGAGAGAGAGAGAGAGAGAGAGACAGACAGACAGACAGACAGACAGACATTCTATGGAATAAAAAATTGCTTGCAATAAAAGGCAGTAAACTTTGACTTTTATAGGTCTGCATTGCTTCTTCTGAAGAGATTTTGACAAAGAGCTTTTGTTCTCTCTATTGATATGGTTTAAAGGAAAATGAAAACTTTTCAGGCTTTCCTTTCCCCCTTACTCACTTCTCAGTGACAATGGATGTAGCTGTTTGGTTAACAAGGACTAGTTTGATTCAAAAGGACTAACAGGAAGAAATAATAGCTGCCACTATTCTGTAGGTATGTCTACCAGATCTGGACTGCAAAAATGTGAGTGTCTGATAAATGGCAGCAAAATGGCAACAACAGTCAAATTCATATTACTATCCGTTGGTCAACCAACTTTTGCAGGCCTGATCTGACAGTTTTCCCAAGGTTTGATTTGTTGAAAATTCCCTTCCTAAGAGATCCTGATTTCTTCTGTAGGTCTAAAAGCCACCACTACTGGTGATGTAGGCATAGCCAGCAGCTATCTTGGTGTAAGTGCCTTCAATGCACCTGAAAGAAAAAGCATTGGTTGGATGGATGCATTGCACTCTTAAGTTGCAGAGTTGTTGGGGTGGGGGGGAGGGTAAGAAGTGTGAGGATCCAGTATGCTAGCCAGAAGGAGCCAGAAGATGCCTTGTGGCTTTGGGACTAGTTATCATTAGTTGTAGAAAGTGAAGAGGATGGTCCTTGTTTGCAAACATCACTTTCTACTGCAGGCCAAAGCTATTTTGATATAGAACGATTTCCATGTTCAAAGATTTTACTGTGGCACAATGCCTACACAGACGTCTAAATAAAAGCACTATCAAAATACATTTAGTTCCTCATATTCTGTAAATGGTAGTTGATTTATAATACCATCAGGAAAAGGAAACATATATGCATTTCGTGAAATATGTATCTATAACTTCAGGGGGGATTTGTGATATAGAATAGTATATCAGTATTGTAAAGCATAATGCGGAAAGACAAAACAGTCTCCTCAACACAAATAAGGTCAAGGTTTAATCCTAATTATTCCTTTGACTGACAAAGCATTCAAAGCCAAATTATGTTTTCAGTTAGATAATTAGCTCTCACATATTATATGGGCATATTTCTTGATTTGAGCTTAAATGAAATCTGATTGCTTCAGTCCCAATTATAAATATTTTTATAATTGTTTTATAATCTTATTTGTTTGTTTTGCATTGAATGAACATGTCCCATAGAGTTCTCACTTGAGGCACAGATGACCAGGGTCAAATTATTGTACTTTAAACCCATTGTACAAAGACCTAACTGGAAAGGTGGAAGCGAAAAGAAGAAGAGGATGATCAGTAGTAAGATGGATAGATTTAATCATAGTGGCAACAGGTACACTGTTGGAGATATATCATCCACAGAAGGTCTGCCTATGTGGTTGCTAAGAGCTGACGCTGACATGATGGTACATAATCAAATTATTTTTCTATTTTCCTATTTTTGTAACTAAGTTGCCTAGTGTGGGAGGTGATATTTTATCATTACTCAGAGTAAAGGTAAGACAGGTCCTTTCCTCAATCCCCATCAATCAATGGTTCCATTATACTTCAAGTTCATATATGTTTTTGAAACACAAGGAAGCAGACTTATTCTGAGTCAGACCATGAATCCATCAAGTACCATACTCTAAGTGGGGGCTTTCCAAATAATGTTTGTGTGTTCTGTCTTTGCATGTCTGAGATTGAACCTAGTACTTTTTTCAAGCAAAGCATGTATTTTCTTCCAGACTACTTAAGCTGACATTACAGTATATACCTTTATTGACTTGTGTACTATAGCAGCTTTCTCCAACTAGCATTCAATAGACTGGAATGGACTTTGGTCATTAGGATGGGGACGTCTGGAAATTCTAGTCCGAGCAATTTTAGAAGGTGACAGGCTGAGGAACGTTGCTATCCTTGAAGTCGTGGTGACTATTTTGGGTCATTCTAAAATATACTTTGTAATTCAAATGTGACCATTCTACTTTATTAAAAAAAAATATTAAAACAATTGGGATCAACTAGGTCATGTTTGTAGCTACTGTAATTAAGGAAACATTCAGAAGAGCTTCCTAACATAACTGTCAAGGAAATAATAAAGGAATTCTTTATTAATAATATATATTCTTTATTTGTAAATTCCAAAGTCATAAAAAACCTCTAGTGAACTTATTGAATACTCAGTCAGATTCTTAAAAAAAGTGGGGAGCGCTCTAATAATGATGTCTATTTTCTGCTCTTTTCACTCTTGGCAATGGGAGAATAACCTCAATATCTGGGAAGATTCTGGAAAAGATAATCAAGCAATGACTCAGCGAATACCTAGAGGCAAACAAAGTCATTACCAAAAGCCAGCATGGGTTTGACAAAAACAGATCATGCCAGACAAATCTTACTGCATTCTTTGACCAGGTGACAACATTAGTGGACCAGAGGAATGCTGTGTATATAATTTACTTGGACTTCAGTAAGGCATTACTTAAAAAGATAGAAAAATGTGGGTTAGACAGCATCACCACCAGATGGATTTGTACCTGGCTGACCTGCCGTACTTACCGTGTGGTCCTCAATGGAACTGCATCTACATGGAGGGAAGTGTGTAGTGGGATTCCCCAGGGCTCTGTTCTGGGCCCAGTGCTCTTCAAAATCTTCATCAATGATTTGGATGAGGAGATACTATCAAATTTGAAGACGACACCAAGCTGACAAGAATAGCCAACACTACAGAGGATAGGCTTAAGATACAGAAAGATCTTGACAGACTTGAAGATTGGGTGCTATCTAACAAAATGAAATTCAATGGTGAAAAAAATAAGGTTCTACATTTAGGCAAAAAAACCCCAAATACACAGGTAGAGTATAGGTGGTACCTTGCTCAATAGTAGTAACTGTGAGAGGGATCTCGGAGTTCTAGTGGACAATCACTTAAATATGAGCTAGCAGTGTGCTGCAGCTGCCAAAAAAAGCCAACACAGTGCTAGGCTGCATTAACAGAAGGATAGAATCAAGATCATGTGAAGTGTTAATATCACTTTACAATGCCTTGGTAAGGCCACACTTGGAATACTGCATCCAGTTTTGGTCACTGCGATGTAAAAAAGATGTTGAGAGTCTAGAAAAAGTACAGAGAAGAGCAACAAAGATGATTAGGGGACTGGAGGCTAAAGCATATAAGGAATGGCTGCTGGAATTGGGTATGCCCAGTTTAATGACGAAAAGGACTAGGGGTGACATGATAGCAGTGTTCCAATATCTCATGGGTTGCTACAAAGAAGAGGGAATCAAGTTATTCTCCAAAGCACCTGAAGGCAGGACAAGAAGCAATGCATGGAAACTAATCAAAGAGAGAAGCAACCAATTTCCTGACAGTTAGAACAATTAATCAGTGGAACAACCTGCCTCCAGAAGTTGTGAATGCTCCAACACTGGAAGTTTTTAAGAAGAGACTGAACAACCATTTGTCTGAAATGGTATAGGGTTTCCTGCCTGAGCAGGGGTTGGACTAGAAGACCTCCAAGGTCCCTTCCAATTATTATTATTATTATTATTATTATTATTATTATTATTATTACTACTACTACTACTACTACTACTACTACTACTACTACTACTACTACTACTACTTGTTCTTAGAGTTCCCATTGCAAATGAATTTATGTTAGGCCTTGATTTGGAAGAGAGCAGCTTTGGTCCAATTAAAAACACATTGTTTGGTCGCTTTTATGCAATTTATTTTCTATCTCAACCCAGATGTATTCTAGATATTTGCAGACAGTAAAAAGCATAATGAAATGACAACAGTAACCAGTAATAAATCACAGCAATAACAGCCATAGATTATAATTTTCAGTAATACATGAATACATTAATATAGATGTTAAGTACTAATAGCAGTGCATGACCACAAACCAAATATTTACACACAATCTCATTACTTGCTTTTGCTGCCAGGAAGAACTGTTTAGATTATAGAAGCTTGGAAAATAAGTAAAAAAAATAAACTCCACTGTATTAAGGAATTGTTTGAATTTCTTTTCAGAGATTCCTTAAGTGATAGACCAAGGCCTTGTTTAAGAGATAAGAAATATTGCCATGTCTCACCTGCCATTATTTTGAATGGCACCCTTTTCTCTCCACAATTCTGAGAATACCTTAATGTTTGCATCAGTGCTCCATCAATAATTCCTGAAGCCCCTTTAGAAGATCTTCATTTTTACTGGCTTCCAGAGGCTGTACGGATGAGGACCATCCTTGCCTCAGGGACAGTCTGTTCTATAGGAAAGTTGCTCCCATAGAGAATACTGATCCTAAGGCCCTCTGCCATCATACCTACTTAGTTATATTCTATGAACCCTCCACAGACATGCCTAGGCTGTCTGGGCTCAGTAGGCAGAAACTATTTGGGAGAAGCAGATAGATATTTATTTATTTAAAATCTTTATATAGCTGTCCATGTTATATCCATGTTGTAGATCATAAACAGCCTTAAATGTAGTGACCAGCAGCTTGAAACATATTGATAAGCAGTACAGCTGCCATAGCAATGGCATAATGCACTAGCATCCTGGCTGTCCAATAAGGATATGTGCCACTGCAATTCTCAACTAGCTGAATTTTTTGAGTGATCTTCAAGAGTTTAATATAGAATGAACTACAGTAATTTAACTGAGCAATAACAAGAGCATGAGTTTCTGACCAGGTAAGGCCACAATAGACATACCAGCCAAAGCTGGGCCAAGTCCCTATTGGTGATAGCTTCTGTTTGGCCCTTGAGTAGGAGCTGAGAATCCAAGAGAATTCCCAGGTTGCAAATCTGCTCTCTTGGGTGAGTACAATCCTACTGAAAATCAAAATTGGTATAATAGCTGAATTAATCTGCATTCCATCTTGGCTGGCTCTTCCTCGTATTTATGATATTACATTCTGACTTTCTGCCTGCCATCCAGCTGAAGAAGAGCCATTTTGGTTTAATGGTTAAAGGGACCAGGCTAGAAACTAGGAGAAATCGAATTTGAGTACTGCCTTAGGTACAAAGCTAATTGGCTGACTTTGGGAAAGTCATTCTCTCTTAGCCTTAGGACGAAGGCAATGGAAAGCCACTTCCAAAAAATATATTGAAAATCTGAAGGACTTGTCCAGGCAGTCTCCAGCAGTTAATTTATTGAAGGCACAAATTAATATTACACCCTAATGAGGAGGTACAAACTTTCCTCACTATCAACATAAGGAATAGAGGTTTAGCTCCTACTTTGCATTACAGCTCTTGGAACCTTCTCAGATCTTCTGGTATTCCTATTTGATATGTACCTTCCACATTTTAACAAGCTTTAGCTAA
This sequence comes from Protobothrops mucrosquamatus, assembly GCF_001527695.2. Lineage (NCBI taxonomy): Eukaryota > Metazoa > Chordata > Lepidosauria > Squamata > Viperidae > Protobothrops > Protobothrops mucrosquamatus. The sequence goes on along the minus strand of NW_015386087.1, from coordinate 495,197 downwards.
ATGCATTTAATTAACTAACTATTAAGTTAGTTAAGAGGTACATTTTTCTCCTCACCCTTCCTTCCCCTTTCTCTACCTCAGAGCTTCTGATACATGGATAATATTGTTATCAGGGTTCTGAAAACAATGGAATTTCAAAGAGGTTAAGAAACTGGACAGGCAGCACTGAAACAATTTGACCATTCTGATGACTCATTCTGTACTGAAAGAGAAAAGTGCTTGCTGTGGCATCAGCACTAGCAAGAAGGAAGTCTTAATCAGAAGACCTAATAGGAACAAACAAGTGACCTGAGTTCTATTGTCATTTCATCTGGCATGTGACATAAAAGGGTTTGGCTCTCTGTTTCTCTCCTAGCCTGTAGGTCATTGCTTTATTACTGAGATCGAAATTTTGAAATCTAAAAATCATTCTATCAAGCAAGGCAAGCAGTATGTGCTATTACACAACATGCTAAATATGCTGCATTGTGGAGTTGGCTAAATTCCTCACTATATTGCACATATATTTTTTATTTGTGTGCTATCAAGTTGGGAAAACCTGTTATAAAATGTCATGGTTTTCAGAATATAGCAAGTAGTATTTTTCACATGATTCACAAACAGAATTCACATAGCCAGTTCATTTGGGATACACTATATGAAAAGTTAAACATATGGCATACAATACCTCATTTGTTTTTTCTCTAAGCTAATGTAAACATGCATGAATCCAGTTCAAACTATCATACACATAGATGTGCAGGGGGACCTACAATACCCCTATACACCACTTGCTTGGCAAATTTTTCCTTACATAGGGAAAACAAATCACAAAGGCCTGAATCCTTGGGAACATAAGCAAATGGCATAGAAATCATAATTGTTTTCTTCTAAAAAGAAAGAAAGAAAGAAAACTTACACTTCATTGTGTTCTTTTAGTACAAATGCAAGGTTAAAAAAATGAGAAAAAATAGTCTGTATGTAGCAGTATTTGCACAGTTATAATAATATGCACAAATATTACATCCTCAGGTTAAATTCGAAGGACAGAGTGTACTATGAAAAATGCTAACCTGTACTACGTTGATATGGATTAATGTTTAGAAATATTTTATTTTGCAAAATCAGTTCTTCTTTGTTTGATTCAGTATGCAGTATACACTTTCCTGTGTTCCTTTTTTTCCTTTCAAACCCTGACACTTAATCAGGTACATATCGTAGACATTTTTGTAAATAATGCAACAGCAAAACACCAGTGAGATCAATTTGTAGTAAAGCTTGATAGTCCAGATATTTGAAGGCTGCACCATCTCTCTTTACAGGTCATTTTTAGATGTTTCTTTGAATCCATCCCCATCTCTGCTCCATAACCCTGTGATGCTCTTAGATTTTGTAATATGGTTGACCTTTAGACTGAGCAGTTTTGTGTCCACTTTCACACTCAGAATTAGTATTAATACAATGTTAGGATAGAAAGAAGAAAAGAAAATAAAGAAAGAAAGAAAGAAAGAAAGAAAGAAAGAAAGAAAGAAAGAAAGAAAGAAAGAAAGAAAGAAAGAAAGAAAGAAAGAACTGCTAAAGCCCATTAGTGTTTCCCAGTCCAATCTGGTTGGGCAATATTCCATATATGCTTACCATAAATCATAAAACACATTTTATAGCAGGAAAAAGAGCATTATATTGCCTCAGGTTGGCAGATTAACCAACATCTCCTCCCAATTTAAGAAGTGTTAAGCTTCAATGAGACGCTAGATACTTTAGGGAAAAAAATATAGCCACAAGGTTAATGATGACAACAGCTGCCAGCAAACTTTCCACTGCAAGCATGTAAAGACATGAAATGAATTTCAGCTCCCTTTTTTTGTTTTAGTAGAATAAGTGACAAGTCTGTGCTGGTAGAACTTGTACTGCATTCTTCAACATCAGGATGGTAGACTTGTATTTAAAATTTATTAATTAAATACTGTAAATTATTACTACTGTAAATGGTTTTGTAAAAAGAATGTAAAATTCATTTATACCTATAAAATGCAAATGTATTTATTGCACAAGTTATTCTGCTACTAGTACTTTGGCAACTTATGGGGTTTCACCTTTGGCCACAGGATTGCTGGTTAATCCTCTCTTTAATGTTTGAGCTTTTATGATTGTTTTCCAATTCTCCAATGGATTTTTAATAAATTGAACTGGGATCCCTAAAGCGTTGAACTCTGTTCTCAGTGGCAGATAGAAGAAGTTGGTTTGTTAGACAGGAGAATGATTCTTTTTTTTTTTTTAGTAGTAGAGGTCATCTTTATCTTATTTTTGAAATTTATATTACATACAGTTTTAGTATGTGAATATCTATGCATGTTTTCTAAGACATTCATCAGGCTCACAAAAGAGAATGAAAGATGAGAGCGGCTAAGGCCTCCAGAGTAGTTAGGTTTTGTGCCTTCAAGTTAGTTTTTACTCCTGATGAATGTAGTTTTCTTGGCAAGGTTTTTCAGAGGTGTTTGGCCCTTCGGTTCTTCTTAGGGGTGAGAGAGAATAACTGGTCAGTTTTTAGGTTTCCTGCTACAGTTTCTTCTCTGACTGATACCACAGCTGTTTTTCTCTTTGCTCCATTGTTCTTTCTGAGGAGAAAGAACAGAGGGAAGTAAAAAAAAAAAAAGGAATCTTCACTTTTCTACATGTCTGATGCATGCAAAGATATGGAGCTTTTGATCTTGTTGCAGCTGCCATTTTGACTTTTTAATTCTCTTCTTATATCTGCCTCTGGGGAGGAGAACTTTTTTTTCTCTCCAGCTGGCAGCACCCAGTGTGTCATCCTCCTTATATATAGTACAGCATTCCCAAACCAGCGATGGAACAAGTGGAAGATCTGTTCCAAGAAAACTTTGGCAGCTGTTTCAGTGATGGAGACTAGGCCTGCCTAAATGTGCTGATATTGTTGTTTAACACCAGTAAGCTTTGTTTTAATAAGATTTAATCTGTGCAACACAATTACTGTAGAATATTCCAACACATTTTGCATCTGGAGGTTGAGCAGCAAATGATATGTCTGTGGAGATTCTCAATCATCCAGGTCATGGTTGTCCCAAAGGTGCTTCTTCCAAAAGGCAACTGGATTTTCTTGGAGTTTTTTTTCTTTGAAAACGTTTCATTTCTCACCCAAGAAGCTTTTTCAGTTCGAACTGAAGAAGCTTCTTGAGTGAGAAGCGAAATGTTTTCAAACAAAAAAACTCCAAGAAAGTCTAGTTGCCTTTTGGAAGAAGCACCTTTGGGACAGCAAACAATATTTTAACTTTTATTCCTTTTCTTTAAGAAAGCATCTGTACCTGTAAATAATGATAACAAATGGCACTTATCTTCATTGAAATCACAAGGCCGTTGTGGGAAAGATTTGCCTCAAAGCTGGCAAGTGGAAGGTGTGACAGTTAAAGAGAGACAATCTGGCTGTATTCTTTAATAACCATTGTTTGTGATATCATTTATCACTTATGTAGAAAATGAACTAAGGTGCACTGACATAGTGAACTTCAGCAAACTGGTAGTGATTCTTTGCGGCCCTTAAAGGTTATTGAAATAAACATGCTACACTGCTCTCTGTCAATCAAAATATTTCCATCTGAATCTCAGTATGATTTATGGAAACATGTAGCCCATGCACAGCCATTATTATTCTGAAAGAAAAGTTATTATGAATTTACTTTTTAAATTAATGCTAAACTAAAAAACGGCATCTATTGAACACATTTCAGCAGACCACAATTTCTGCACATTTGTGTCAACTTGGAATTGAGTGGAAACATAGCTAGACCTTCTCTATCTAACTGGAACTATCTTGAGCAATAGTCCCATCCATAGACTAGTTTTTTTAAAAAAAATAAACGCAGTGGGGACTGTGAAGCTTAATTACATTAAAGCTAAGTTCAGCTCCTTAATTTAATGTATTAGATGACAGACAAATTATATCTGTAGGAGTATGTTGCTACATCAAACCTTGTCAGTTCTATATGATGAAGAATTATTGTTTGGGGTATGTTTTTATCTATTTCTTTTGTGGAAGATGTTTGTACTTACATAACTCTGTGAGATGGAGTGCAGTATTTCCTTACAATTATGTCACTGTAGAATATATACAATCTCTGTTCTTGTCTGAACAAGCGTAGACTTCCCCTTGCTGAATGGGACCAAGTGAAGCATGAAAGTATTATCCATGCAAATTCTGTGTGTTTGGGAGGGGGGAAAAGGAGAGGCTGAGTCTGTGAATGCTGCTATTTATTCATGAAGCTTTCTGTTGATCAATAGGCATCAACTTGTATTTTTAAGGTAACTGCTGATGTTGTCATCAGAGGTTCCGTCAGTTCCTCATAACTGCTACAGAGTTACTGTATTTCATAGCCAGCAATCAAAAACTTGCATGTACTTGCCACCTACTTGTTGGAGCAATTATGCAAACTGAAGAGTAAAGGAATGATACGTATAAGGAGTTCCAATTAACCAAGAGGAATTATGTCAGAATATGTATTGTGCAAAGATCACTGTAGATAATTTTTCACTGACCTATATAAATAAGTAAATAATAGTTCATCTTGTTTAATCCCCCTCCCGCAATGCCAGAAGCTGCGCGCTACCACCATTCACATGCCACCCCCCCACAGTCCCACAGCCCCTGCGATCGCCCATTGGCAATCTCACGCTGTAACACCATTGCTTCTGCCTGCCACCCGAGGCTATTTGTCCCATGCAACCAGAGGCCCAGGTCAAATGGTGTTTGGGCAAATGGGCCAGGGCATGGGGCAGAGGGCGAGGGGCCCATTGGCCATGGAAAATGGCTAGAGGAGGGCCAGTGGAGGAGGAAAGTGGCTGTAAATGGGGTGAGGCGGGTGGCAGGGGGTGAAGGAGGTGCGGCTAAGGGTCCGTGCCTAAACGTCCCATTCTGGAACAGTGTGCCTAACACTTAGCTAAATAAAGTCTGTAGTTCTGTATTGCCGGAAAGTAAGTCCCATTGCAGATAAAGAGATAACACCTGACTAGACATACAAAGGCTGTGTTGTAGCTTGTGTTAAAAGCTAAATTATACAAGACACTGAAGAGTTTGGTATCAGATTACCAAAATAAACAAATTAACAAGAAATATTTTAAAAGTATGCTCTCTTTGGGAACTGTACAATACTGGAAGAAGATTTTTAATTTTTTTGTAATCCATTTAAACTGCTGTGCTGTTAAATAATTGAATCAGCCACACTAGCTTTAAGTTGCCCGTTACCTGTCTGAATCATGATAATTTCTCACCAAGTCTCTTCAGTTCTCTTGCACAAAGATTTACTGAGTGGTTGTGAATCAGATTGCTGGGATGATTCTTTAAGCTGGAAGCAAATTGCTCCTGCCAACGCAAAGGTAAAAGGTTCCAGGTATGATTAAAAAATCCAGAAAAATGGATTTTACTCATTTCCTCTTGCAAAATGGGTAGAAAGCCAGATCAGCATGTGTAATGTAATACTAGAGAATTTATGTGAATAAATTAACACCGCTATTCTTATAGAATATGCTTTTATTGATGAGCTATCTATTCTTTTAAACTGTCTCAAATATTTATCTTTGTTTCTGAATGCTCTTCCTAGTTAAAAAAAAAATCCATCACTTATTATCATACTATAGAAATAGCCCTTATAATGAAACTCCCAAATGAAAATAGCAAATTCTCAAACTCTGTTGTATGTATATATACCATACAAAGTAATGCTTCTAGCACCCTCTTCTGGCTTTGTTACAATAACCTTAAAATAGTAGTGTTATTGATTTCAAGGTATGGGGTAATGATTAAGGAGCTCTTACACTGATCTTTAACTTGCTGTTGTGTTAAATTGCCCCCTGGTTGAGTTTTTCTTTTTGCCTTGAAGGAGAAAGAAAGAAAGAAAGAAAGAAAGAAAGAAAGAAAGAAAGAAAGAAAGAAAGAAAGAAAGAAAGAAAGAAAGAAAGAATCTATCTCTTTAAACATCCTGTCAGCTAGTATATGTCTTGTATAATGCAGGTAACTATCATTTTTGCCATCATTTAATTAATTTTTAATAAGCCTGACTTTAATTTTGGTTGATGTTTTGTTACAAACTTTTGAGAGATCTCAGAAATCAGCAGTGAGACAGATTCAATAAATAGATAAAATAATTACTTATCTTTGGCTTAGGAAATTAAGCTAATGACCTAGGAGGCATAGTGGAAAGCCTCTTTAGTCATTAATCTGGACACATTAATTAATTACACATAAGGGAGTCAGTATTGAGTCCACCACTTGTCTCTCTGATATTTCCATGCATGTATATACTGGTCAATTGCTTCTCTACTATGTTAGCTGAACACTGAGTTGATCAAACGACTATTTGATATAATTTGCAGCATATCGGTACAAATATTCAGGGAACAATTTCCACTGACGTGCTAAATTCCACTACTTGCATAGAAATAGCATAGTGCTATTCTATTGTTATGCATACATTTCATTCTTAATTCAGCTCTTAATTAAATAGTATGATTCTGATAGTCTGTTTTAAAAGAGAATATTTGTTGCTCAGAGATGAACGGTGGATTTCCTGGTGCTCACTTTGACCTCGATTGCTCAAAACTGACAGCATGTTTCCCACGATTTTAAGGTGGCAAATGTACAAAAACTATACTACAAGTCATGTGATAGATGGAACAAAATTTAAAAAACAAAGAAAGTTCCCCCAACTTCTCCCTCCCCACAAATCTGACAATAATGTATGTCCCATACAAAGTGCATCTTTCCATCAGCATATGCCCATAAAAATGCATTGATAAGAGCATATCTGAATTACACCTTCATGTCTTTTTGTTAGTATGTTCATGATATAGCAATCACCTCCCACCTACATAGCTGCCCTTAAGTTAAGAGAGAGAAAAGGGGGGAGATAGAGAAGTCCAGATATATACTAAAGATATAAACTAGTATAAAAGATTAACCATTAAATAATATGAAATAAAATGAAAATTTCCCCCTGGCTATATAAAATATCGGTTAAATTATATTATCATAATAAATGTATAACACTTGAAGTCTAATCATTTTGTAACACAAGTAGAGCCCACAGGGCAACTGGAAGAAATTATGTATTGAAGTTGGTTCCAAAATAAGCCAGGATATAGCCAGAATATGAGCCTTTAACAGCAGAACATATGGGTGCTGATCTCAAGATCTAAACTGTTTAGGCTTGGATTGCCAACATAAGGGTAACAAATATGAAAATCTTACAAATCCTTCAATCTAAACCAAAATAGCCCAAAGGAATAGAAAACAAACATATGCCAGACTCCACAAAACAAAAGGTTATGATTTTATAGAAGCAATGAAGCATAGAGCGCAGCATTGATGGCTTGTATCTAGCTTAGCCAAAGCACCTTATACAATACTGAAAAGAGGGTTGCACTCTGGTCCAGGAATCTGAGTGAAATTCATTCTTTCTTTCTTTCTTTCTTTCTTTCTTTCTTTCTTTCTTTCTTTCTTTCTTTCTTTCTTTCTTTCTTTCTTTCTTTCTTTCTTTCATATATAAAATTAAGGAATACCAGACTCTACCCAACTTTTTGTCTTCAGAATTATTTTGACTATAAGTTTCTTTGAAATATGTTAGGAATTAGTTATTGTGTAATAATGGAATGCATGAGACATATTTTGCAATAGAATTAAGCTACATTTGGAAACTGGTTTGGACATTGCCCATACTTGAAACATTGAATTTCCTTGTCTAAGAACCACTCTTCAGTCCTGCAGGAGTTGGCAAATAGTCTTTCTTGGCATCCTAGCAAATGCTTCAATCTCTGCAGATCACTGAAGGATAAAATTGTTCAATTTTGAAAACAGTGTTTGAAGTGACATAGCATCGCTTTATAATTTGTAGTCAAAAGTACTTTTCTCGGATATTCTTTGGATTTCACTGTGTTAAAAATATCTTTTCCTTTTGTTCTTTATGCTAAAATCCTTGAGTTCAAATCCTCAGCTCGAGTGGAATAAAATAGCATACCCTTATTCATCCTATCAGTTCATCTGGTTAATTAGTCAGTATCACACAAGTTCAAAGCAACATGTCCTGTCAAGACAAGTGCTATTTTCTTTAGTAATTTACCACTTCCTTCTTCCTCCAATCCAGTAGACAAAATAACAATGGAGAGGGAGAAGGAGTTCAGTCTGTTCAAATCACTTGAGAAATAAGAATGTTTTGGCATAAAGTAAATCTAACCTGTTACTATAAACATTACTACGCCATCAGAGCCCCATGGCAAGGCACTCATGGTGCTCCACCTAAGGCAGTGAAATATGTGCATAGTTCAGACATACAAGTTAAATCCCAGGCAGCAACAATAAGGAGTAAGAACCCAAAGCTTTTTCCCAGGTTTTATCTAAAGCAGGCATCAGTGCCCAGAGTGGAGCAATTCAGTTGCTAATTCCTTTTCTGAAACAACTGTACTTCCTCTGTTTGTGTAGAACTTCCTTTAGTGTGAAGAGTTGGGCTAACACAATGTATACAAATACAATAAAAGTTGTGCTGCAATTGTCACCTGTGTTTTTTTTTCATCGCCTAACTTGTAGATTTAGTTGTATGACAGGAAAAATCCAGATCTATTCAATATGCAAAACCGAATCAGCTTTTCATAAAAATCACTCTCACTGTATTCAGCCAGGATTTCTCCCAGGTAAATGTGCGTAAAATTGCAGTCTTAATCAATGAAGGTTGGTTATTTATGGCCATTGGCTAAAGTATAGAATTGTTTTTTTTCAAGAATGGGGATCCATGGCTAGGCTGTGGAACCCCGGTGAATGCTAGAGGAAAGTAAATTGTTACCGTTTTTTTTCTTTTTGCTACCATCTAATAATCATCAGAAAGTCTGCACCCAAGATATGGTAGACAGGATTATTAATAATACTAGTGTTGGTTTAAATATGATTGTCTGAGCAAGCATCATTGTAATTAAAATACAAACTAGCATAAAAGGGAAAGGGATTGATAGAACACATGAAAAGTGCAAAGAAAAATACATTTAATAAATATATCAAAGGCAACCTCTTACTTTATTTTAGTACCGAGATATTAACAATACCTGTTTTTAAGTTTAAAAAAATAACACTAATCTATAAAATAACTTAAAATACTAATAGTCAACTTACTAAAAGCCAATATGCATAAAATGTTTTTCTCGTAATTTCATCTAAAAGATAGTAAAAGACATCAAATGTAAGTAAGTTTATATGTAAAATGAACACATCAAGGCATTAAAATAAATTCAGGTGATCCATTTAACAATACTTTCCTTTCTGAGAGCTTTTTGTTAGGCACATCATGGGAAGAAAGCATCCTTCTACATTACTTTTAAAGTGCACCATTTCTGCTTTTAGGGAAAGCGAAGACTTTCACTTCAGCCAGATTTTAGTCTGAGTTTGTTTTAATAGTAGTTTTAACTGCTTATTTATTTTTATTTTTTAAAAAATAATAATCTTAAGTACCCTAACAATACAAAACTGGTATTTGTGCATGTGTATGTGTGTGTGTGTGTGTTTCTGCATTTAAATCTGTACCCAAACATTGCCTCATTAACTATAATAGTTAATAGTATAGTTATTATCTACTATAATACATTATTTCTGCCCACTTCTGTGGTTTGCAAATATACTTTAAGATGGAAATATTTACAGATTTATCTTTAAAAAAAAACCTAAACAGTTGTGATAAATGAAAGTTTCACTTCTCTGCTTACATAATTTTCCATCCAAAATTAAGTATAGGGCCAGCCAAACTGATAAAACTCAAACCGAATGACATACTGTTTAGTTTCTGGAAGAAAGATAGCATTCATAGTACCAAATACCCACTGACATTCTGCTGTTCATCTACTCAAAATATTAACAACTGATTTAAGTGTTTGAAGGTCTTTTGCTATATTGCCATCATCAGCACTCATCAGATCCCATTTCCAACTCTTGGCTCTGCTCCATCCACAGTTGTTTGTGGAGCAGGGAGAGAAAAACAACAGGCACTGACTGCAAAGGCAGCTTTCATAATCAAGGAGGTTGAAAGTCCTTTTTCCTCAGCTAGGTGTCCTTCTAATGTGTTGGACTTCAAATACTTCCCCAATACATGGAAACTGAAGCTCAGCACCATTTCTTCAGGCTGACAAAGGCTGCTGAGTTGTGAGCATCTCATGCTGATGAAAGAAGATGCTGTCTTTGTAAGCCTCTGTTTTTTTAAATGGGCTGAGATTAAGACCTTTCTGGAATACTGCCATGATCCTTACCACTGTACATCCTGGATGATTGCATATTCATCTAGAACAGGGGTTTCCAACCAGGGGTGTGAGACGATATTTCAGGGGGTGCGAAAAATTGGGTTTTCAAAATTATAGTGTATATGCATAATTCGTTGCCATTATTTCAAACTTTTGTAAGGGGTGCAAGAATATATCAGAAGCGTTCTAGGGGTGTGGGGTATAGAAAAGGTTGGGAACCACTGATCTAGAAGAATGAGGTAGTGCTAGGAGCTTGACTAGTATTTCATGGGTATATTCCAACTGGCTGGCTTCACACTAGAACCTGGCTATTGTGATCAAAGGGCATTTTTAATGTTCTGGGGAGGCACAAAAAGGGACAAGGCTTTACTTGCACAATCACAGCCACCATCGTGGCTTTTTTACCTCAGCCCTTGTGGAAGCCTCTGGACGAACCATATAAACAAAACACTGAGCATTAAATACCAGCAAAAACACACATGCACACACACACATATTCAGCTTAGAAAATAAAATGGCTAGAAGTAATAGAAATATGATAGGTAACTACTGATTAAAAAGAAAATATTTGTAATAAACAAACTTGTTCAGTCTGAATACAGTATGTAATATAGGTGTACATTTATTTAACAAGGATGGATAATAAATATAAACTCATTTACAATGAAGACACTATTGTCTGCTTCACTGGTAGAAATAACTTGTCAAAATGTTTAAATATAGATGATTTATGTACATAGAGGGCACTATAAATTTCAAAAGTATTTCGTTGCATAATAACATCTATTTCTCGACAATTTGTGTTCAGCATTTTTGAACTGTATTTCCAAACATATTTGAACTTGAAAATTTTGTCCAAGTATAGTGAAGCATAAGAATATGCATTTAAGGACACCTTTTGTTTTCATTTGCAAAACAGATCCAGTATATCCTTGCTTCCTGGTTTCCCAAAATAATATAGTTTCATTAATAGGATCAAAATATTTAATAAAATATTTATATATAAAAAAGTGCGCACACTGTGCCTGACTTCACCAAACATATAGAAACAGTTGGATATAGGTGGTCTCTCAAATAACCAGCCCCATTCCATGAAGAGCTTTATAGGTGATAACTAGCACCTTGACTGGTAACCAGTGCAGCTCACAAAATGGTAGAAACATGTGAACGTATTGTGATACACTCACATTGCCCACACCAACAAGAACCCCAGATTACATCCACGTCTTGCATGGGGGAATGCCACCACATCAAAGACTAAAGATGGAACATCCCCAGAACCTCAAAGCATTGCCTCTCATTCCCAATTCCTGAAGCTGGTCCAAAAAGACTATTATCTTGACAGTATAAAAAGCTGCTGTGAAAGATTAAGAAGTATCAAGATGGATGTACCCCCGCATCCTGATCTGCTACAAGTCATAAATAAGTGTAGCCAATGCTGTTTTCATATTGAATCCTGGCCTGAATTCTGTCTAAAATGGGCCTGAATAGTTTTGATTCAACACAGCCACAAGTCTTCCTGTGAGAACTTGTAGATATCAGATGGATATTCTGTCTGCCCATTGTTAAGCAGCTATGCATGCTATCACCCAAATAAATGCATGTTGGGAGACCCATTGACCAGAGAACCTAACCCCTTTGCCTCAGTGGGCCAAGTGAGCTTCATAAAACTTGCTTTGTCTCCATTTTCTTGTAGCATCCATCTTGCAGTGGTATATTGCCAAGTCATTTGGTCAGTCATACATTACTATCCCAGACAAATGTATTTCTGCATGTACAGTATGTATAATCTTAACATGTATACTGCATCATGAGCCTTTTATTTTAATAGGCTGGAAAGTCACTGGCCTTAAGCAATTATGGAAAGTGCAGCTGGATTTATAGGAACAGACTTACAGCAGTTAGAATTATCTTTGCTTCTATTCTGTTGATAATGGGCAGTCCTATGGTCTTTACAAAGGCCTGGTTGATAGGGCAATAAAATCCTATGGAAACCCATATAATTGTAGAATTTTTAAACCTGGGACATAACATAATGGATTATATTCCTCACAAATTCAAAAATTTGGATGCTTTGTAGGGAGACAGTTGAGATTCTCTGGTGCCAGAGGGCTTAGCACCAAATTGTGAAGGCTATGCACCATAAATCCACTTCAGCAATAACAAAAAAAAGAGGAATAGCTCTTCAAAATATAAGCTTTATTCATTCTCATTGATGTGTTACACTTTTTAGAGACATACTGATAACAGTTATACAAGAAAACCTCAACTGTCTCCTATCATGACCCTTTATCATAGATTTTTCATGGATTCATTACTAGAACCAGACAGTTATTTGCCAAAAGAAAACTATGCTTTTCTAAATTTGGGGGAAGACTTTATCTATTTGGGCATCTCTTCTGCTTACAATGAACATTATGAAAGCCATTTCAGTACTGAGAGCCCTATTACTATAATAATAATAATAATAATAATTTAATTTATATACCGCCCTTCTCCCGTAGGACTCAGGGCGGTGCACAGCATATTAAAACAGATACAAACAAAATACATCAAAAAACAAAAAACCCCCATAAAACCAAATTAAAAGCCAAATATTGGAAGCTGTGTGTCAATCTAACTTACTTTTCTTCAAAATGCACCCTTTTTCCCTAAAAGCAAGCCCAGATCACCTAGAATTAGTTGAATTGTCAGCTTCATTTCATAATAGGCTGTTCTTAAGGTAGATAGAAAATGTTACTGTCTCAAATGCCTTATGTTTAAATAAAGCATCCTAAAAATATTTTCTGACTGGTATTTTAGATTATATAATATTAATACATTTTAAAATGTTACTTATTTACAAGAAACAGTATTTCTGGGTGCAGAAAATTAAAACAACACACTGCTGCTTCAATTTGGTTCAACAAAAATATCCAGATGGTACCAAGTTCAAGAAGGTTGCTCCAAATTCTGTGGTGCGTATGTAACGTGTGTATGTGTGTGTGTTTGTGTGTGTGTGTGTGTGTGTGTGTGTGTGTGTGTGAGAGAGAGAGAGAGAGAGAGAGAGAGAGAGAGAGAGAGAGATAAATAATGTATTATTTAGTTTAACATTTCTTTGGATTCTCTATACACCACAAAGTGATATAAACGGTTGTAATATTTGGTAATGAAAGCTCACGCTTTCTTTGCTCTTCGTTGATTATGAATAATATAATACAATGTGTGATGTGCCATTATCATTTCTTTCCATGTCTACACTGCATGAAATTGGCTGAAAGGCAGAAAAACTCTCTACATAGTGATGTGACAATGGAGTTCAGATATTCTTGGGAAACAAACTTCAGCTGAAAATGAGGTAGGGAAATGGTTTAGACAAAATTCTTTTCAACATGAATTTTCTATTATTTCTATTCCATATTCTGCAAAAATTGAGAGGGAAGGGCTGCTGTGATTTTTCTCAATCCATTTAATATAGTTCTCCTCTAATGAGTAGTTTTGCTCTGATTCTCTATGTAAGAAAACACTTAAGATTCATTATTTGGGGAGTTTCAGAATTTGCTGAGTTAAATATTATGGAGTAATTGAATGGCTCTTCATGTCTAGTTCCAGCTATCAATTTTTATTGTAGGTGGGATGATCCTGGAGAAGAAAAGGCCAGCAGCCTCCCAAAGGGAGTAAGTGGAATCTACTGGCTTATTCACAGTATCAGTGAGTCGTAGCTTAGGGTGCCTGGCACCAGCTGAAGCAGGAAGGCCAGCCAACAACAATGCCTTTACAGTCAAATTTCATGATAGGCTTAACAGCAGACTGTAAATATTGAAAGGACTTTTTTCTATTGGGCTGGAAATTAAATGAGTAAANCAGTTAGAACAATTAACCAGTGGAACAACCTGCCTCCAGAAGCAGTGAATGCTCCAACACTGGAAGTTTTTAAGAAGAGACTGGACAGCCATTTGTCTGAAATGGTATAGGGTTTCCTGCCTGAGCAGGGGATTGGACTAGATGACCTCCAAGGTCCCTTCCAACTTTATTATTATTATTATTATTATTATTATTATTAATTATTATTATTATTATCATCATCATCATCATCATCATATCTTGCTATGTTCAGTACTATACATGTCTGCATACAGTACATGCATGTAGTATTTATGTCTCATTCCTCCCTGTCATTCCTCTCTCTCTCTCTCTCTCTCTCTCTCTCTCTCTCCTCTCTGTCTACCTGTCCGTCTATCTTGACAGACCACAGGACAGATGAAGTAGCAAGATGCCTAAACTACATGCCATAATGTTGGCTATTTTATCAGCATGTTCAATTTTATTGTTGTTTTGTACATTTTGCAAAGTAGTTTTGCAGCTTGTTTAAAATAATCTTCATTCATTTTTAAAATCTCTCTTTAACAAAGGGGACTCCAGATTTCTCAGGCCAGATGAGTATATTTGAAAGCATTCTATTTTTAAATATAATTTTTATCAAAACATTTTGATTACAGTATTAAAAACTAATATAAACTAAACTTGGAGAAAATGAAGAGAATAGAAAAATATAATAAGTATAGAAAAAAGAAAAAGAAAAGAATGTAATATATATGTGTGTGTATGTATACATGTATATATGCATATAGGTGTATACATATATGTGTGTGTATGTGTCTGTGTCTGTATATATATATATGTATATATGTGTGTGTATGTATATGTGTGTGTGTGTGTGTGTGTAACTTACATCCCTCATCACAATAAGCACAAACAAATTTAGTAATGTTTCACCTCCTATGATATTATAGATATTTCTTCTGTTTATGAAGTCACTAGGAGTTGACTAAATAGATTATTTTTTATCTTTTTTTTAAATCACTCCAACTGCTGATTTTGCATTAATCATAGTTGACATTTGTGGAATGGTTTCAAAGTTGAAAGCATTTCGTGTGCATTATTTAGTTGAGATCTTTAAAACTAGAATGCAAAGTTTATATTCTTATAGTACCTACTGCAGATGGAAAATTGAAATCAATAGGATTGCATGAGGTAACTTAAAGATTATTTTTTCATAGTATGTTTTAGCTAGTTACTGAATTAACCCATTTTCTGGGTTTTCATAATATATTCAACTATAAATTATGGATAACCAACACTAATACCCCTTGCCCATACTAAAACAAATCCAGATCACACATTGTATAAATGCAGCTACTAAGTCTTTAACTGAGTGCATTAAGTATAATATATTGTGCAAACATAGCCAGGAAGTTCATAGCATAGGCATGTTCAACACTCAAAGCTTCTTGATTTATAGCTCTATCTCTTATCAATCTGGAAGATTGATGGATTTCTTTAGGACAAGAGTGAACAGCTTTTTTTTCATCCTGGGAGGCTTGCACATATTAAAAAGGTGTCTTTTCTTCATTCTCTTAAGGGTGTAGGTAGGATGATACTACCAAGGGACAGACGCAAAATTTCTCAACTTGACTTAAAACTTTATTTTTTTACTAACATAGTAAAGAATAAACAATTCCACTCAAACTCTGAACATTGACTTTTTTTTTGCTGTCAGATGTTAGCACTGTGAAATGCCTAATTAAATAGTTCTGATTTTTAATGCTGGGCAGGCCAAGAGAAGGAAAATGCTCACCTTTTATTTTTAGAATTTATGTCTTTTATTTTTAGACTTTTGATCTAACCCAGTGGTTCCAAGGACACTGAAAGTATAACACTTAAACTGGTTGAGAAACAGCATGTTCTATGTCCATAGAGACTGTTTGGTGTTAAAAATTATTTGGAGAGCAAAGGCATGACACTTGGCTAAAGAAAACAAAACTTGACAGGGGCAAATATCCATCATTCATTCCTGGTGACATTTTAAAGTGGCCAAGAATGAGAGAATCGAAAAGTGGGCATGGAGGACTGTTGTAAAAAGTCAGCATAAGAGATTTAAGGCCCAGCAGCTGAATGTGAGAGGATAGAAGACAGGAGCTGATATACAGGGAAGGAAAAGGGGAGCAGCTGGGAATGAAAATTAGATATGTATCTGAGCATCTTCCTTCCTCAAATGATCAAGAGAATTCAGACAATGAGGCTTTGGAATACTTTTGGTGGTTAGACTGAATGGACATGAACTATATCAGGCTTTAAGTGTACAGTATGGAATTTTACATCCCCAGAGTGTAATTTCTCTACCTGTAATCTGGAAAAATTGGTAATCTATTAGGGCTGGGCAATCCAATGGCATTTTAACACAGGAGGCGGTTGAGGGCTGCAGAGGGAATATGACCCATTTACAGTTCTGGGGCAATTTTGAGAGAGTCTTCTTTGTTTTTAATATCCATAATTCAGGGCTGAATCCTCATACACTTCCACCTCAAAATGGCAGGAAGGTGAACCACCACGTTTTTTTTTTAGCAGACACGACCAGAGATTAATGTGAGGGCTGAAAAAAAGGACACCACTCCTGCATTAAGACAGAGAGACAGACAGGCATACAGGCAGGCAGGCAGAAAGACAGACATGAGAAAATAAAATCCTTAACAAAAATATTGGATATATCTTGGGGAAAGAACACCAGCTTTGAGGATGATTTTAATGTAATGTGAGAGCCAATTTGATCTAGTAATTAAGACACCAGGCTAGAAACCTGGAGACTGTGAGTTCTAGTTGTAAATAAATAAATAAATAAATAAATAAATAAATAAATAAATAAATAAATAAATAAGTAAGTAAGTAAGTAAGTAAGTAAGTAAGTAAGTAAGTAAGTAAATAAATAAATAAATAAATAAATAGAGTTCCTACAAATATCCCACCATATGTCCCCTGAAAATCTGAAAAGGGGGACCCCTTTTTCTTCTAAAAGTTGCCAATTATAACATGTTAAGTTTAAAGTAAAAAAAGTAATTTGTTAACTACCTGAAGAGGAACTCTGTTAATTGTAGTTATTGTACTTTAGTCTGGGTCCTACTGATAGCCCTGCTTGCCTGCCTGCCTACTTTTTGAAATGCCTGTCACCCATGTGCATCTCACATCAGCCCCAAAAGGTTGCATCTCCCAAGGATGTAACTTGTGAGTTGTAAGCAGTGAATAGTTCTGTACTTTCTGGCTAGTTCTCAGTTTTAGACATTGTCCAGCTTTGTGGTTCCTGTTATCAACTCATACACTACTAGGACTGTTTTGGCATTTTGGCAACTATTGCCCATGTTGCAATTGCAGTCAACAAGCCATTCAAATGAAATTATGAATTTTCCAGACCTGATCCAGAACAAGTGGATTGTGGAGAGCAGCCTAAAATAAACCTAGTGTATCATGTCCCAGCAATGCCTGCTGTGGAAAAAAAAGCCTTTTGACTCCAGCCTTTAGTATCATAGGCTGAGAAAATGTTGTCTGTTCTACATCGCTTGTCAAAGCTGCTTGTCTACTACAAAAGCATATTGTTCCATTAAATACAATGTTAGACATTGAAATTCAGGATCTGGGCTGTATCACACAATAGACAGAACTGAATTGTACAGATCATTAGTGCTCACATTAAGCTTTTCTGGAGGAGAAAAAAAATCATTTAAAACCTAAGTGGGAAATATGGCATTTCTTTTCTTTTTTTAAATAAAAAAGACAAATTTCAGTATTACATGGCTGATGTAATGTATTGTTACTAAGGCAACTGCATTCAAATGCCTTCCCAGGTTGATCCAAATCAGAGTCCCCTTATTCCAAGTAATCAGTTACATTTATATATTGATCAGATATCATAACTGTTACTTTTTGTCTGTAGTCAGCAAGACTTCTAGACCTGGATGATTCATTTGATTGACCTGTACTTTTATGATGCGATATACAGTAGCAATATATCCCAGTCTTGCTGGGGAATTCTAAGAGTTAAAGTCTGTATTTCTTAAAATTGCCATTTACTATGGCACATGATAGCTCGTACTGGAGACATGAACAGGGCTGAAGCCTTACAAACAAACAAACACTCAAGAATGCACATAGATACAAAAGAGGAAAGAATGGGGCAATAAGGAGGCACATTCTATTTGCTTAATTATTTTGAATCCCCAGAAAAGAATATTCTTCAAGCCATTTAAATTCTGGGATGTAATTTGGTCTTTGGACAGTTGATAGCTGCCTGAAACCAATTTGAAATGAAGTTGGTCTAGTTGACAATCTGGCACGTGCAAGTCTATAAGGCACCAGCAGGCAGATTCTACATGTTTCCAGATCCCCTTCGTTATGCCCACCCTGTCTTTTTCAATAAAAGTAGATAGGCAGTTACAAAAGAAAGCGCCAGGTTTTTGACCTACTTAATTGCAGGACCATCTTGGGCTCTACAGGATCCCACAAAGATGGGAGAGATCACCCTGGGATCTCATTTGTCTTTGAGTATATCAATGTTTTGTGCCCAGCAAGGCACTTTAGCCGCTACCATTTAAAAAGGCAACTCCCGCCCCCAGCATTTCACAAACACATCTACCACTTGCTTTCACAATTTCAAATGCACCCAAACCTATTACTGAATTCTAACATAATACTACAGAATTAGGGAAACCCAAGCATGGATATTTTTTTTTCTAAGCATAGAAATAGATGGCACAATCATCACTATTTTTTAGTTTTAAAATTTGAAAGTTTTGTCAGAAGAGAATAGGAATTCTTCACATTAAAGTTAAACATTTCCGGAAATCTGTTCTCTGAGCTTCTTTACAGAGGCATCTGCCAGGAAGGTTAAAAAATAAATAAATTTAAGATTATGGTTGTGGGAGTACAATGAAAGTCCTGACCCTTTTTACATGTGATTCTGTCCATTAAGAAAAGGACAGGGGTTTTGGTTGCACAATTGTGGCTATCATCTTGACTTTTTTGACTGTCCCTACAGCACAGCAGCAATAGCACCTCCCTCCCCACTGGTTAGTGGTGCTACAAGACTTGGAACAAAAAAAGAAATGAGATCATAATAGGATTGGGGCTCTCCAATGCAACATGACAGTATGACAGTGCCAATTTTTTTTTTTTTTGCTCAGCACAAGTTTCAAAGAGCACTATAACCTTTGAGCTTCAGTTGTAACAAAATGCTACACAGGGCCTGTATGACAAATGGCTTTGGGGATTAGCAGCAGGCTGTGGGAGAATAACCTCATGACATATTTTGTTTTCAGTTCAACGTTTATCTTTTTTTTTCCTTTTTCTTTTTGGTCTCTGAATTAGTTTCTATAAAACCGGCAAGCCTTGAGAAGGACTTGTGGAGCTCTTCAATAAAAAAGTCACTTTAATGTTATATGATAACACTGAACAGACTCCAGACACGCCATTCTCTTATCTTAGATATACATGCGGCAGAACTCAGACCAAGTAGAGAAGTTAATGCATCTGTAACACTAGGTAACAGTAGCACCAGTAGCATATTAGTGTGGTGATCATTCTTGCATGTGGAATATCTAAAGATGTCTTTTATTGAATTCAGTTTGTTTAACTGAGTTAAACTCTGGAGATACGAATCTCATTTACAAGATGATGTTGGCAAGGAAGTTGATCATTACAAGGATACATAAAAGATAAGGACGAAACTAAAAGTGAACAATCTACTTATATTGTATGTGCATCTTTCCATCTCAACACAGTTGAAGTGGATTAATGGATTGTTCGCATATTATAAGGCAAGACTGAATACTTTGTTTCACAGGAGTAAATATACTTGACCTGCTTAAGGTTTTTTTTTTTTTAATGATCAGGTCTTTTCAGGAAAAGTAAATACATTTACATAACTAATCAGATTAGACATCTATATTCTTAACTTCTGCTGTGGTATTTCTTATAGTAGGAATGTGAACATTATGTATGACTGTATGTTATGTTTTACTGTAATGACTCACAAATATTATGAGCATTTGGAGTCCTTATTTATCAAGATGTTTACATTTAAGCTTTCACTGAGTTATTTGCTGGTATTCCCTAGAATTCATCAATCCAAATTCTCTAGCAGCACAAATTCTAGCTTCATTTGATCTAATACTAAAGTTTTATATTATAATTACATCACATTATAATGTTTTATATATATTTATAGTCCAGCTTAACAACTGAAATATGGTCTGCTTGAAAATCAGTAATATCACTGAAATTTTAATTTTTCAGAAAATGGGGAGTAGAGAGGGATTCTAGAATGAATGCTGGTTGCCTTTTATACTTTCCTATTTTTAACTTACTATACAACTTTTAAGGAACCCCTGGGTATTTGGAAAAGTATATAAAAAATTATATTACCCATGTAATAAAACTATATCTCTTCAGTTATCTTTGGATACATTACTTAGCTTAGGGGGAAAAGGTAATGTGCTAAGTGCACTTATACTTGATTTTTCAAAGTGCAGTATGGCATAATAATAAAACATTTAAAAGTAAATTTAAAAGGGTATTGTATGTTAATGTTTTCTTTGCATTACATGTTCTTCTAAGACAATGAATCACATTCTTTGAACATTGCAATGTGCTTAGGGTCTAGGATTAAGACTGGGGGAAAAATAAAGTAAACATGTCCATAAATTGACAACAATTCTTGATGATTATATGGACATAATTATATGAGGGAGTTTGAAATTGATGTGTTGCTATATTTCTCTCCAAAATATTTCCATCATACTAGCATAGGTTGCAGCTCACAGATTCTATTTTGGCTTACTGTCCATCTCATAGAAGCATCACAGGATATTTTGAATTTTTATTTTTGTCCATTGGTGAAACTTTTGAGACATCTGTTTGCAAAGTTATATCTTTCTGAATCTGCATTGTACTGTAGATGGGTATGATGTTGTAAGATATTTTATTATATTGCTGTGACAAAAAGCAAGTGGTGCATAAAAATCAATATGGATCAGGAAATTAGTGGATGGTGGTATCCAATCTGATTCTGATTTGTACAGTGACGTGCAGTGCACAATGGGTGCATATATTCCATTTGTAACTAATTATGGTTATTGAAGAATGAAATTTAAATATTTTCTTTCAATATGTGTTTTTTAAAATGGCTACTAAATTGTACTGACATAAATACTTATTATGATGTTTGGACCTAACTACTTAATAAATGGAACCCAGAGTCTCTGTGTGAGATAGGTGGTTATATTAATATGATAGATGATAGATGGATGGATAGATGGATGGATAGATAGATAGATAGATAGATAGATAGATAGATAGATAGATAGATAGATAGATAGATAGTTCAAATCTTCACAATTAATTTTCCTCTGTCTATCCTTGCTGTAATGATAGATGGGAAGCTTTAGTGGGAAAAAAAAGTATCTATATGTCATCTACTTTCATAGATTCACATGCAAGTGAGAGATACTACTTTTGCTTTGCTAACTGAATTGGCTTTATAGGTAGTCCTCAACTTACAACTCTCATTTAGTGAGTATTTGAAGTTATAACAGTGCTGGGAAAAAAAAGAAATCAGATCCTCACGCTTAGGAAATCAGATCCATACACTTACAGTATCACCATAGTCACATAATCGCCATTTGTGACCTTCCTAGACAGCTTCCCATAAGCAAAGTGAACAGGAAAGCTGAATTTGCTTAATGATCATGAGATTCACTGAACAACCACATCATTTGCTTAATGACTATAGCAAAAAGCTCATAAAATTGGGCATGACTCACTTAATGACTGCCTATATCAAGGATTACCTGAATAATTAGCAGAAATCATCTTGTGGATAAACAATCCCTAAATGGCTTGCAAATTCCATACTACTCCACAATTATAATTCCATAGTTCTGACATTATCAAGCCTCTTCCCTATTGGGAAGGATCCTTAAAGCATTTGTATAGTGTGTAAAATGTCAAGCTGTACATCCAGAAGAATGTCCTGCGTATTATCTCCATTTTTTTTTCTCTTGAGCTGACTTTCTGTCTAACTTTGGTATTATTATGGTATGACATAGCATTTTAAAGAAGATACTAACAACAACCAAGTCTTAGATAAACAGACTACCATAGAGTTACATGAGGAAGTGAGGGTGATATCAATGAAATTACTTTCCTGTGCCAGCCTGGCCAATGTATAAACCCAATATGTAGAGAGGACGATTAAAAGGTGTGCTTGTCTAAAGTTTTACACCTCCAATTTTGTTGATTGCTACAGCCTAACATTTGTTATAACAATGCCAGTATAGAATAGAATAATAATGACTTTATTGTCACTTTGAATATACACTGATCAGCATACATTAAAATAAAATTTCGTTGCATTCAGCTCTCAAAGGGTCACCACCTCCAATATACACTACATAAATATGACATAAATAAATAAATAAATAAATAAATAAATAAATAAATACAGAATTATGCATATATCCACATATATCCACATATATTATATGACACAGAGAAACAATAGTCTAGTTTGGGTTATGTATACGTGTGCATGGCGAGAAAAACTAATCTTGCAAGTTTACCAGACGGATGGCATAGGGAACAAAGCTATTACAGAATTGGGTAGTCCTACTAGAAATACTTCAAAACCTCCTCCCTGAGGGGAGCAACAGAAACAGACTGTAAAGTGGATGTGTGGGGTCTCTAACAATGCTTTGAGCTCTGAGCACAAAGCCCTTATAAGCAGCATCCTGAATATCAGGGATCGAGCTTCCTATCATCTTCTTGGCTGTCCTTACCAATCTCTGTATGGACTTTCTATCTGAGGCACTGCTGCCACCGAACCAGACAGTGATGCAGTTTGTTAAAATGCTCTCAATCGTACCTCTGTAAAAAGTGGCCAGGACAGAAGGAGAAAGATGTGCTCTCCTCATCCAACACAGGAAATGCAGATGCTGGTTTACACGCTTCACTAAGGAGGACGTCTGGAGAGACCAATGGAAGCCTGGCACATGTTTAAAATACTCATAATTTCCCATCATAGCCCTAGCTATGCGTCATAATGTGGACATGCCTCCAGAGGTTATGTCAGACAGGGCAAGGATGGGCATCTAAAGGTGGATGGAGACTGGCCCCCGCATAAGAACTGCCTTCCCACAATGGGAGCCAATTGTGTGAGGTCATGTCATTGGGAGAGTTACAGTAGAGCAGGAATTTAGGGCAGAGAATAATGGATAATAGTGGATAATATAAACTCTGTATATTCCAGAAATTTAATGGGACAGTTAATGAGGACCATGTGGAATAAAAGATCAGTGGACTATTACAACTTCAGATGAATGCAGGCATAAATAGAAAGAGTGGCTGCCACAGAGAAACTACTGAAATTTAATTCTTGATTTTTTTCAGTAGAGGGTGCTATGAGCATTAGCTAAACTTCTCTGGAGTCTGGTATCTTTCCTTCTTAAGCAGAAACTCTTTAGAAGTAGCATTTATTTTTCTCCTCACTCATTTCTCCTCTTCTCTGTCCCTCTCTCACACCCAACAAATGCTCATAAACCTTCCCCCTAAAGCACATAAAGTATTAAAATAAATCTCTGGGTGCCTTTGTTTTTTTTAAATTGGAGAAAGTTCTATTCTCTGAGCACTTTTTAAATTATGCAGCTGTAGGATTTTGTCAGAAAGAAAAGCACCAGTAAAACCCCACAGAGTAATTCCAATAGTTTGGGTGGAGCTTTCCCAGCAATAAACCTACTAAAACCACAAACCTTCTAGTACTGAAAGTGGTGTTAGAATTTTGTGTATGTCTTTGCTCTTTGCACAGTAAAGTATGGCCTAGTGCAGTAAATCATTGAAGCACAGTTCTGAACAGAGTGGTGGGCTGCTGGTGACTCTTTTCTTCTCTAGCTTTAAACTATAAAATAATTATTCATCTCAAAAAGGATTCTGCCTAGCTGTAAATGCTCACTACCAGGATCAAAGAGCTGTTTCTTGAATTGTTTCTTAGGTGTATGGATGTTTATTAAAGGTATATCTTAAAAATGGGTAATCCAATTGACTAACCAAACTAGGAGAATAATTTCTCTTGCACCATAAAAAGTTTGTTAAGGTACATGAAATATTCAGAATATAACTGCAGAGCTGAAGTATGTATTTCCGGGATGGTCAAGATAGGTAATCAAAGGGGCTAGATTGAAGGACCAGCACAGGAAGAGGCACATTCTGCATTTATTGCCTTTGGCCAGGCAAGAATGACCTTCAAAGTTGTTTCATCTCTGATGTGAGAGGCATTTGCAGAAAAATTCTGGGTACTAGGAGATGGTTTAGGAAACAAGCCTCTTATTACTTTTTAGAACTTCAGACAAGCTGAAAAAATGTCAGAGGATGTAAGAGAAGTAGCTTTCTCTAACTTTGGAAGATTTAATATTTCAAAAGCATTAGTATTTCTTGGGAAAGTATTAACTTTCATGTTGTGTCCTTATGGAGATTTGTTTTAAAAAAATCACATGTCTAAATAGAAGAGACAGTTCAGCATCACAGGAAATACTGAGGCTCGTCTCAGTTGCCCCAGTTTAAAAGGAGACTTGGGAAAATTTCTCATTTGATGGTTTCAAGAAATGTGAGTTTAACCAAATATTTTGACTTTGCCAGTCATACACAAATAACATCTGTTTCTTTTAATGTTACTTAATTAACTGCTATGTACAGTATTGTTCTCAGAAAAACATATTTAATGTTACTATATTATCATTACTAAATTTTTCTTCCCCAGTGATCCTACGTGATATATATGCCTGTGAGTTTAAAGTTTTTTTCCCTGCTGTATTTCAGTGACATATTGCTCAATTCCAGTTGCACCACTAAAGCAGCACTAGAATAGAATAGAATAGAATAGAATAGAATAGAATAGAATAACAGAGTTGGAAGGGACTTTGGAGGTCTTCTAGTCCAACCCCCTGCTTAGGCAGGAAACCCTATACCATTTCAGAAAATGGTTGTCCAATCTCTTCATAAAAACTTCCAGTGTTGGAGCATTCACAACTTCTGGAGGCAAGTTGTTCCACTGATTAATTGTTCTGACTGTAAGGAAATTTCTTCTTAGTTCTAAGTTGCTTCTTTCCTTGATTAGTTTCCATCCATTGCTTCTTGTCCTGCCTTCAGGTGCTTTGGAAAATAGCTTGACTCCCTCTTCTTGACTTCCTTGTCTTACCAGGGATGGGAGTAACATTTTTACTGAAGAGCAGCAATGGAAATATAGTCCTCGACTCACAACAGTTCATTTAGTGAGTGTTCAAAGTTACAACAGCACTGAAAAAAATGACTTATGACTGTTTTTCACACTTACGACTGTTACAGCATCCCATGGTCATGTTATCAAAATTCAGATGCTTAGTAATTGACCTATTTTTATGATGATTGCAGTGTCTCAGGGTTAAATGATCACCTTTTGCGACCTTCTGACAAGCAAAGTCAATGGGGAAGCCAGATCACTTAACAACCATGTAATCAACTTAACTGCAATAATTCACTTAACAACTGTGGCAAGAAATGTCATAAAATGGAGTAAAACTCACTTAACAACTGTCTTATTTAGCAATAGAAATTTTGGGCTCAATTGTGATCATAAGTTAAGGACTATCTGCAAAGGAATCTTCTTTATTGAGAGAATGATTTTCAGTGGAAAGAGTCCTCAGTGCTGAATTTCCACTATCAAAGGCAGGGAGAAAGCAATGGACTGAACGGAGAGAAAACATGTGCTGTACTGTGCCTGGGAGTGTATAGAGATGTGTGGTGGTGGATTGAAAGATGCATGCACAGTTTCCAGGTGTTACTTCTGAAAGTTAGCAATCAGAAATACACTCCTTTTGTAGATCAACAAACAGCATGACAGGGCCATTTCAGAGAGAAGGACAAATTCCAGAAACAGTACACACCATCCTTTGACTCAAGAAACAAGAGGGATAACTAAATGGCAGGCTGACTCTTTCCACTGAATCAATACCACTATAGTCTTTGGTTCCCCAGTTGTGTTATCAGGATTTGGCAAGAGGTTTTTAACTAAGCTTTATTTGCCATTCTCATAAGAACAAGATTTGGGGTAACTTTTTCATAAAAATAAAACTGCCAGAGATAGGATAGGGCAGACCTCTGATTTTCTGTGAGGGGTGCTCCTAGTATGAAAAGTCACATGTAGAAATGGATTATTTGCCCAAGGAGTAAAAATAATGAGTAACAAAACTTCAATTTTACACTTTTTCTTAGGCACAAACTAGAACCATCACATGGCTTATGGCTGTCTGGTTCCTATTTATATGCATTATATGCATGTTTGAAGGTTATCTGTTTTTCAGTAGATTTATCCAATTGTTCATTTCAGATTTCCAATGTTTGAACACTACTATTTGTTATCACAAATATTTTTTTTAGGAAAATGATTGGATACTTGAAGAACAAATCAGCTTTAGCCCAGTTCTCATAGTCTGCAGCACATGTGAGAGGATTCTTTGGTATGGCATGCCCTGCTTTCTATCTTTTAAGCAATGCTACCTTATTGGAACTTAAAAAGTGTGACACACAGAACAGTGTGTCTGCCCTTTAGAACTGCATCTGCTTGGAGGTTCAACAGCCCCCAGCCCTGCTTTTCTTCAAGCAAGCCATAAAGATTTGTCTGTTTCTCCAACAGAGCTGGGCTGGGGGTTATATGTTCCTGCAATGGCATTGGTTTTGTTAACCAAGGTCAATTAGTGTGCATCTGCTCCCCCTGTTACAGCCATATTTTATTTTATTTTATTTTATTTTATTTTATTTTATTATTATTTTATTTTATTTTATTTTATTTTATTTTATTTTATTTTATTTTATTTTATTTTATTTTATTTTATTTTATTTTATTTTATTTTATTATTTTATTTTATTTTATTTTATTATTTTTTAATTTTTACTTTATTATTATTATTATTTTATTTTATTATTTTGGTTATTTACTATTTTGCATTGGATTGTGGTCTTTAGCTGTATACATCATCCATCATCAACAAGTCCCTGCTGTTTTTTTGGCAAGGTTTTTTAGAAGTGATTTGCCATTGCTTAGGGCTGAGAAGGAGTGATTGGTCCAAGGTCACCGAGTTGGCTTTGGGCTCAAGGCAGGACTAGAACTCATAGTCTCCCAGTTTCTTACCTGATGCCTTAACCATTATACCAAACTGGCTTTCATGGTAATGTATTAAGAGACCTTGAAAATCTAGTAACAGATAAACAGATTCTACAAAAGAGTGTTTAAAAATATAACCAGTTTTAGAAAAAATTTGTTAAATTATTATTAAAAAGGCTAATGAAATATTAAATCATTCCTTATATCTGTCTCTCTGCCTGCCTTCCTGCCTGCCTTCCTATCTATCTATCTATCTATCTATCTATCTATCTATCTATCTATCTATCTATCTATCTATCTATCTATCTATCTATCTATCTATCTATCTACCTACCTACCTACCTACCTACCTACCTACCTACCTACCTATCTATCTATCTATATCTATAATATTGGTGGGCTGGGGAAAAAAATCTTCCGCACAACATAGTATTTATATTTATGGGTGCTCAGAACTTAGAACAAACCAAGCAAAAGAAAGATGAAGATATTCCATTGGTTTTGTCTTGATTGAGCTAGTAGAAAAAAGAAAGGTGAAAGTAATTGGAATCATCAGAAATTTTTAAAAACTTCATTACGTATATGTTCATAAAAATTTATTGAAAATGGTTGATCTTTATCTGCGCATGTGCAATCATTTGTATGCATTAAGAGAGATAAAAGAAATGCTAAAGCTAAAGCTAATTTGTGATCAAGATGACCATTCCAAATTCACCTGATTTCGATGGGACATTACTACTCATTTTCTGATTAATGTTGGACACAACAAAGTACATGTGTGAGTGGAGGGAAATGATTTATTGATCCAATTTATTGGTCAAATTCAGTAAATTAGAAGGCCAGAAGTAATTGGATATTTAATTCTCCATCTAGTAAAGGAGAGTTTGTCTGCATGAAGGCAGAACAAGAGGCTCTAAATTGTGACCTTGAAAACTGAGAGCCAGCAAAAACTGTGCATGACCTCTGCTGCTTTTCAAGGTTGTCTTCAATACCATTTGGTGTTGGCTTGGGATTTAACTTTCATCATAAAACAGCAATATGTGTCTATATTAATTGTTTAAGAAGCACATGGTAAAAGTAGAAGACTATCATTTATGGGTACTGTTGACATGATTTAATTTAGCAAAAACCACTGTTTCTGATTAGTAAATATCTTACCCTTCCCCATCCTCCAGAACCTCCAGTCATTATGGCCTTCATTATAAACTCTCTGACAAATATTGGGGGAAGAGGTATAATACTAAAGAAAAGAGGTGATAAAAGAAGGTAAATGATAAACTTTTTTTCTGATACTTCTTGAACTAGCAGAAGCAGCCTCCATGTTTCATTTACCTTTTACTCTGATTAATACAAGCTAATTCTGCACTTTTCAAAATGTATCTTATAGATTGTCTGCTCTGGATCTCCCCAGTTCCTGTTTGACTGAAGACTCGACTATGTGCCATGCAAGAGATGGGTGTCTAAACTGTCAAAAATCACAGAATTACTGCACAGAAGAGAGTAGCCACTTGATCTGAGAGGACAAAACCTACAAGTACTCTTTGAATTCTTGGGACCCCAGACATTTTCCTGGGAAGCAGGAAGATTTGATTAGGAAAATAATGTTTGAGTCAAGGGGGTAAAGGTTAAACAACAATTACCCCCCCCCAGTGCTTTTTTTGTAAAAAAAAAAAAAAAGGTGCCAGAACTCACACATGTCATACAACCCGCCTTGTCTACCCTACAAGGTTCCATCCAAAAAAGGTGCCGGAACCCCGTTCTGGGCATTCTATGACAAAAAAAAGCCCTGCCCCCCACTACTGAAAGAGAGAGAGAAAGAGCAAAAGGGAGAGAATTCCCATTAGAAAAAAATAGGAAATCTATTCCTGTTCTAATAATTATCTCCTGAATGACATTTGTTTGGCCTTAATCACTTAAGAGGTAATTGTGTGCTTCGATCATACAGCATATTTAACACTACTTAAATATGTAAACACACCCACACCTACACCCTAGCTGTACCTGGGTGTGAGACAGTGAGTTTTACAGCTGAATCAGCCCCAGTGGTCATATCAAATTTCCTCTACTTGATGCCTTTTAGATATTTGGTTATGGAATATGGGTTTTGAAAATTGAAATTCTGCACATCCGGAAAGCAACCAGATTGGAAGAAGCTGATTTATATGTTGAAAAATTTCTAAAAATTATAAGGAAGAGAAAATGTATACATGCATATACATACAAAGCAAAACAAAAATGGCAGGGAGTACTTCAACTGGATGGTCTCCTAACTTATAGATATTGTGAAATTTTGCATTTTCTTTTTGAGTGCATTCTTTGTGGTAAGAAAAAAAGACAGAAGAATCTGTGAGCAAACACAGGAAGTTTCCAAAGACAATGACTTCTGTTCCTCTCCCCATGAATTTCCATGACTGGGGGAGGATAATTGCTCAATACTAGTCAGGGAGTAGAAGAGCATATTTTCTTTATTAAAAAAATCTATTACACTTGTGTAGAGTATTACCAGGAGAAAGATTTGTTTACACATTGTCCAGATGAAGAATAGGAAGCAAAGGGACAGCAGAGGTGGGGGAATAGATTCTTTTCGTGTCCTAGAATGATTGTAGGACCAAAAATCTTAGTATTAGACTGGATGATTCCACTTCCTGCAAAAGTTCCAGAGATAAAAAGCTGCATAGGCAGCTTTTTGTTGCCCAGAGAATTGATATCCATACAGAGAATAATAGAAATTTGGTAGTTAGTAATTCACTTTTCATTGAGGATATAGCTGGGATAGAACAAGTTCTCTCTCTACAATGCCCTTGTTTTATACAAAACTCCTGAAAACCTAACTTTTCATCTTCTTAAAATGGAAAAAGTTAGGGGTTTTCCCCCAAACATAAACCATCTCCCTTATTCTTTCCTCTTTTGAGCTTTGTAACGTAATTCCCTTGTGACTGAAACCCCAGATTACTTTTTTTTAAAAGGTAAGACAGCATAAAACCAGATTATTCAGCACAAATGAAGGCTAAAATATATTTCTACCAAACCACATTTTTAGCCATTAAGCAAAATTTGAAATAATTTGCATCCCAATCAAAAAGTCCAATGATGGCTTGGCAATTTGCTGTTGAGTGCCGAATATATTTCACAAATTGCCAGTTTAATTAAAAGAACAGCACAGCTCAGACCATTTTCAATTTTTTGATGGCTTATTTCATAGAAGTGCTCCAGAGAGCTACTTTTCATTGGACTATCTCCTTGGCCATGATAGACCTGCAGGGACATAATAAAAATATCCTTCTACATAAGCACTGAGATGGCTAGGAAGTCCTTGAGCAACACATTCCTCTGTTTCTAGCTCTTTACAAGGAATCTCATATATTCATCTGCCCTATTCTGAAGAAATGTCCCAGCAGAAAATATGAAGCTTATCTATTGGAGCCATGGTGGCACAGTGGTTAGAATGCAGTGTTGCAGGATAACTCTGCCCACTGCCAGCAGTTCGATTCTGACCGGCTCAAGGTTGGCTCAGTCTTCCATCCTTTCGAGGTTGGTAAAATGAGGACTCAGATTGTTGGACACAAAATGCTGACTCTGTAAACTGCTTAAAGAGGACTGTAAAGCATTATGAAGCAGTATATAAATTTAAGTGCTATTGCTATTCTTCTGGCTGACCATGTTGCTGAATTCTGTGCTTCTTGGTTCGTTTCATTTCATATATTACTGATGAATAGTACTAATGTTGGGAATTGCCACTATTATTTGTATTATTATTGCTATGTTATTTTATTGTATTTTATACTTACTTATATTTATGGATTTTAGATACATTTTTATATTTATACTTATTGTTATATTTATCATATTTATTACATTTATTATATTATTTTGTGATTCTAAGGCCATAATAAAGATCACAACCAAGGATATTTTTTCCCGCATTCCTTTTTACTGTCTGAAGTGATAAATGAGGAAAGAAACTTCCTGAGGTGGAATACACATAGGCATTTGGACTTCAGGCCATGTTTTTAGAATGGAAAATAAAGTTAAACCATTGTAACGAGAAATTAGAATTGTGTATTCCAAACCTAACAAAATGAGCCATAAACTCTCTGTCTTTCTACTTCCTGTTTTGTTTATAGATGCTTCCAAATTATTTGAGAAACAAGGAAGATTTTTCATAAAATTATTCAGATTTCCTTTCTTCATAATTTGATCTTTTAGTTAGCAAATTTTTTGCCCATGAACTGTAATTGTGTAGAGTTCAGTTCCATTTTTCTTTTGAAAAATTGCAAATCCTCTCTGCATTATTAAGTTACATTTTAAGAAAGACATTAACTTGGTATTTAGGCTGAAACAAATTATGCTAATTTTACCAATAAACTCTTTGGCTTCAGAATTCACACCAACATTTCTTTGAGGACAGTAACTGATTTTATTGGCTGTGATATGCTTGCTGTATGGTCAGTGCTATTCAGGTTTCATTGTAGCTGAGCTCCCTCTTACAAATGCTGCATTATTATAATCCACTGGGTAGTTTTATCACTTCATTCTTGCACTTCTAGTGGTATTATATTAATGCATGCAGAACAGGTCTGCCTATCATACATACAGAGAGAAAAAAATACACAGGGTTATCAGCCACAACTTACTGGGAATGCATTCTGTTTAAGAACCATGAAAAAGAAATACATATTATTCTGGTAATCAATGAAATGTTGGCTCTGTATCGTGTAGTTCTGCCTGAAGGAGCCTTGTAACTTATTCAGCAGGACTACATATAAATAAAGATAAGCTTGGAGTACACATTATAATTAATTTTAATAATATGTTGGATCTAGATCAGGTTAATTGCATTTAATTGTGCCTTTAATATCAGCATGAACTACTGAAGTAGGTACGTTATGTAGAAAAGTGCACAGAAATGTGAATGTTATTTGGATGATACTCAACTGTTTATTCTTTTTATATTAGGTGAGGTTGTAGGTGTTCTGAATCTGTGTCCTTTTGTGATAATGGACAGAATGAAAGTCTAAACAACCTTCTCCAACTTAGGTATCCTCTAGATGTGGAGATCAACTCTCACAAATTTCAATAATCAGCATGTATAATAAGAATTATGGCAGCGCACTCAAGCCATAGAATTCTGACCTAAAACCTGTTTCACAGCTTAGAATATTCTGTATTGCAGGAGGCTGTATGAAATGGAACTCCATTTATCATCCTAAGCCAGGAACAGGCAAGCTCTGGATTCTGTGGGATGTACTCTATGTATGGAAGAGCTAATGTAATAAGGAAGTCACCAAAGTCAGTAGCAGCAGTATTGATGGGTGGGCAGGGGGGAAAACGATGAAAATAGTATCCTGCTGTTGTGGTACAAACTCCATCTCTTTTATATGTGCATAACATACCAGAACGAAATGCAATGTTGTTTTCATCATTTTGATGAAAGTGATAGACCCTGCAGATATCTTTATTGGGCATAACAGATATTTCCAGGGATGTCTTTTTTTTTAAAGGTGTAGTTATAGAGGGATTAAATGGGTTATATCTAAATAGATCTTAAGCATCTTTTAAAATGTATTATTAAAATGACAGGAAATGGCATCATCTTAAAATATTCCAAGAGATCACATCCTTCCATATGCCCCCATGTGTCTTAATTGATGGCCTCTGATTAATTTAAAAGAGAATGATCAAATCTGCCTCAGTTTACTCTTCTTATTACTGATGTGTAACTCTTTACATTGAATGGTATTTTTAAATAATATGTCCAATTTTTTTATATATATGTTGTGTTTTTACATATATATAAAATTATAAATTTAGTTATGTTCTTTCCAATAGCTAATATTTATTACATTATAAGTTTATTTTTACAAAATTATATGCTATCATCTAAGATTTGTTATTAATTACAAATTAATCAAAATATTTTGGCCCATTTAGGGGGGAAATTATTCCAAAAGTCCAGATCATATCAAATTCCTTTTCATCAAATCTATATTCTTGATTTTTCTGCATTTTGACTTTTTACTCGTCTTTTTAAAATAAAGACTTCGCGGTCATGTACACCTATTCAGAATAAGCCCCAATTAGTACAATGGGCTTGCATGATCATAGTGGAAGATTCTGTCACTGCAAATTACAATAAGTTACAATATACAATATACATTTGAAAAGATTAGGCAGCTCCATAGAAGTAAAAATGATAAAGGGCTGTTAATAGCTAATTAAAGCCAACAGTAAATCATATTGCAATCATGCTTCAATGAGAAATTTTTCCAGCATACCATACAAATAGCCATTGTGCACAACATGTCCATGCTTACATTCAAGAGCACTAAGAGATGTTTCTAAAATATGACTGTTTGGATTCTCTTTTGATTTTACAAGATCTTGTGTGTTCCTAGGAAAGCCACTCAACAGAACAATGTTAGACATGCTTAAAGTGTTGTTCAGCACATGCTAACATAAGCATGTGACATCAGATATCCAGGCTCCGTACCGTCTTCCTACAGGCTTCTGAGTTCAAAATGTTCAAAAATTATTTTGCTGTCTCCCTATGTGTTATTAATATAGCCTTACAAAGCTGCCTTAATCAGAATGCCTGCTGGAGCTGCCACAGGAATACTAATGGGAGACTAAAATGAGGCATAGAGTGAGAACTCTGTATCTTAATGCCAGAGGCAGCTTGTTCCCTCCCTCGCTTCTTTTGCATTGTCCCCAGGGATGATATGTCCGTTAAGCAAAATGCCGGACTTAACAGTGCACAGCTAGCAACGAGGTCTGTTGTGGCTCAGAGTAAGTCTTCTTGGCGGTGTTTGTTGTTGTTCGGATGGTGCAGGGAACTTGGCAGAAGCAGAGCAGCCTGTTTCCCAGTTGGTCCAATAGTCAGGAAAATCTCACAGCCTGGGGAGGAGACAGGCTGACTGAAAGAGCCAGCCAGCTCCACTGCAGATAAGTTAATGTACACAGAGTGGACATAAATTACCACGACCCTCAGCAGCAGGACATTGGCCAGGGCCTGTCAGAGAGAGGACAAACGTCGGCAAGCTGTGCGTCTCCCTGACATTTACCTCTAGATAGAGCTGTGTATTGCCCTACAAGGAAGGACCTCTTGGAGCCAGAGTTTCCTTGAAAACAGCTGCGTGTCCCTGACACCTACAAGCTAATGCAATTTTAATCAGAGGAATTAGTAGAGGGCGCTGACTGTTTTTCCAAGCTATTTGCATGGGAGCAGCATGCATATTCCCCTACTTTGTGACATGATTGACAATTCCATTATATATATCTTTATCTGAAGCCCATATTTCCTCTTCTTCCTCCCCAGAGATCATACTTTTTTTTTCATCTCTACCCACAAACCCTGCCCTATGGATCGTGTTTAGATAGCAGCATTGGAAATGAAAGAGTTTTTTTTCTTTTTTAAAAATAAATAAATCACAAATTAAAATTAGACAATAACCTTGGTGGATGCCCAGTTTAGGGTTTGCTGTAAATTCTGAATCATATTTCAGAACTACGCAGTTAATATGCTCTGCTGGTTGAGATGTACATCCCTATTTGTGTCTATTGTTTTTAATCAATGATTCTGCCTATTTATCTTAAAAGGCTTGGGACATTGGCCAGAGAAATGGACTATATCACTATCTTCACCTGACTTGTAGATAGCCCGGTGCAATCTAAACTTATCAAACATGAATGTAACTGTAAAGCAATTTGCAAATATTCCAGTGACCCTAAAAGCAAAGGATGCTTCCTGGAGCCATGTTTCCTAAACACATTGATAATAACTTGTGTTGGTTTCAGTGTCTGATGCAGAATGAAAGAAAGCAAAAGGTTCTAGATTCTAGTACATGTAGGATGTAATACTAACTCTGTGCTATTTGGAAGATGGAGGAGCTTATGAATGAATAAGCCATCACAAAATCCACATGATTTAAATATACCTAAGAACCCATTGAAGCAGATTGTTGCAAATTCAAATATTTGAATTTAATGGCAAGTGTCATCATGTGCATAATTATTACATCAACTTTTCCCAGCCTAATTCTTTTACACATGGTACTTTGACTCTATCTTTAAATAGCTTCCACTAGTCTCACTCACACAGCCATAAGTTGTGCTGGTAGGAGATGACAACTGTACTTCAATTTAGTTGGAGGGCACAGCTGGTTAGGATTGATGCATAACTCTGAGTACCTTTCCCTACTGATGCATTGGTATACTATCAACCTATATCCGAGTAAATCAAAATTATACTAGCATGACATTTGCTAACCCCATTGCTGATTCTTATCCTGTCTCTATTAGTTCTGTTCCCAGTGACCATCTGTCATCTAATTTCCCTCCAAGATGATGGGTGAGAAAGACTTGTTGATTTAATACATCCCGAGGCTGCCCTTGGAGAGTATTGTACAGTAGTTAGAAAAAAATGGTACTTTAATACCGGTCCAATTAAGAATGATAGAAGCTTGTCTCACTCATGGGCTGAAAGTGAAATGAAAGGACATAGCAGGGAAAAATAAGATGCTGCCAGGGTATATGGTTGGGGGAAAGGCCCTTATGAAAAACTCATTTGAAAATCATTTTAGCAAATTAATATTACAACATACTGTGTTTAAACAGGATTTTCCCCCAACTTGTTAATAATTAACTCATTGCAAAGTTATTATCAAATCAATCACTGAAGGTCATGGAGAGAATAAAACACATATCTGAAATGTAATAAATGACACAGCTGTAGTTTACCTCAATCACACCTTAAAACAGCAAACGAGGCAAAGCTGTTCCTTTGGCACCAGGTAGTGAAATGCAAGAAGAAAGTGAACCCGAAATGACCCTTTGTGTGTTGCATATGCCCTCCAACTACATTAGGAAGCCTTTTGTTCTAATATTTAGACAATGTCCAGAAACAAACATATAATCTTATCACTGAAAGGAATAAATTTACTCTTTTATGAAACTTGGTGGGGCTTGTTAATCTCCGTAGGATAATTTATGGCTAAGACTTTTCTACATTTTCTGTTTTGGTCTGATTTTGGAGTTGCATTGTGTATACTCTCTACTATTCTAGTTTTGTAGTTCTGCCAAAGCATTCCTTCAAGGGCACGTACACAGGCCAGGTATGCCAGACTTTCTGTGATAGGGTTTAGGCAATTTTTAAAATACTAATAAAAGAGTTGCTTCTGAGCAACTGTTCCTAGTGCTAATAATCAAAATATATTACAGGTAGCCCTCAGCCTATAACCACAATTGAGCCCAACATTTCTGTTGCTAAGCAAGACAGTTGTTAAGAGAGTTTTGCCCCATTTTATGACCTTTCTTGCCACAGTTCTTAAGTGAATCATGGCAGTTGTTAAGTTAGTAACATGGTTCTTAAGTGAATCTGGCTTCCCCCACTGACTTTGTTTGTCAGAAAGTCACAAAAGGTGATCACGTGACCCTGGAACACTGTAACCAACATATATTTGAGCAAGTTGCCAAGTGGCTGAATTTTTTATCACATGACCACAGGGATGCTGCAACAATCATAAGTGTGAAAAATAGTGATAAGTCACTTTTTTCAGTGCTGTTGTAATTTTGAAAGGTCACTAAACAAAAGGTGGTAAGTTGAGGACCACCTGTACATGCAGCATTTAGGCTTAATGGGTTTGTTTTTCTCTGCTAAGAAATGCTGAGAAAAACTGACATACCAAATGCTTCCCAATGAGCTCATAGTTGAGCAGAACCAGTCGTTCAGGCGTACATCCAACACTTTTGTCAGTGTACCAGGGGATAATGTATATACCTCAGAGATTCCAGAAAGAGACATATTTTTATTCCTTCCAAGAACTAAACGTGCTTTCTTAGCCAAATATTAAAATTGTTGCTTTTCATTGCACAACCTCTAGTGGTTAAAACCAGTAAAACCCTGTGAAAATAGACTGCCCTTAGCTTGTGTTAAATCATTCATATGTCTCTTTTTCATTTCAAGTTTTCTCATCTAATATCACAGAACACATTTGTTTCTGATTAAAGGACACTATATAATAGCTAGCAGTGTCGCCATTTCCCCACCATTGAATAAAATCACTATACTGTATATCTTCCATTTGTTTCTGTCTAGAGTTATAACTAGTAGCCAGCACAGGTTTGTTAAAAACAGATCATGCCAAACCAATCTTATTTCATTCTTTGTCAGAGTGACTAAATTAGTAGACCAGAGAAATGCTGTGGACATAGTATACTTAGACTTCAGCAAGGCATTTGACAAAGTAGACCACAACCTACTTCTTGGTAAACTAGAAAAATGTGGTATAGACAGCATCACCACCAGATGAATTTGTAACTGGCTAACAAACCATACTCAACAAGTAGTCCTTAATGGTACTACATCTACATGAAGGGAAGTAAGCAGTGGGGTATCACAAGGTTCCATCTTAGGCCCAGTATTCTTCAATATCTTCATAAATGACTTAGATGAGGGAATAGAAAGGGAACTCATCAAATTTGCAGATGACACTAAGCTGGCAGGAATAGCCAACACTCCAGAAGACAAAAAGATCTTGACAGATTTTAACAATGGGCCCTGTCCGACAACATGAAATTTAATCTGGAGAAAAGCAAGGTTTTACATCTAGGCAGGAAAAACCAAAGGTACAAGTACAGATTAGGTGAAACCTGGCTTAAAAACAGTAACTGTGAGAGGGACCTTGATGGATTTTCTCCTTTGGCTTTGTAGCCATCCGTTTATGGCATATTGAAAACTTTCACCAACCACTATACCCAAAGGGATTGGGTGGGTCTAATGTTGTTCTGCAATTCCAGATTCAGCAGAAGCTTCTGTAGGTGGGTTGATCAGCCTTTTCACCATCTGGGCATTACTCAGCTTCAAAACCATCTGAATAAAGAAACTGCCTCAGAGTGGGAGGACAATCCTAGCCTGTTTGTACAACTCACTAGGCCCTGTAGACCTGGATAATTGAAACTGACTGGTTTCTTGATATTCCTGTTTTGGAAATGATGGAGGAAAGTGTTAGAAATAGACAAATACAGGAAATTGCTATATAGTGAACAAAAGCCCAATTTGTATTGTTTTCAAGACTCTGCAGTGAGGAAATAAAGACTACCTTGGGGAATACAGAAACCTTGCATTTCAAAGTTGTGGAAGAATGCACCTTCTTCTTCCCAAAATATTAGAAGTCTGCTCTGCTCTCCTGTAAATCATTGGAAGCCTAGTGAAAAGTTTGTTTTAAAAAAGGTGGGGGAGAGATGACAAGTGTGAAGCATACTTAGAAAACTTAGTGCTAGTGAAGAGGACAAGTACTGTACTGGGAGAGAAACAGTTGTGGCAAACTCTGGCTATTGGACAAAGGACGAGGCATGCCTGCACCCCTCCATGTTTCCCAAACACTCCTCTGATCATACCTACTATTGATCCTCTTATCTTGTCTCCATAACAATAGGGAGAAAAGCATCACAGACTGAAGCACTGAAGCTGTGGTGAGACAATGTTGGCTTAAGAAGAAAAGACACCTTTATTCAAAGTTACAAAGTGATTATTTATGATTGTTTAACTTAAGGCAGGGGATGAAAAGTGGACAACATTGTGTGATCAAGGGGAAAAGCTGGAATTGTGAGGATTATCAGGGTAGTGCCTTGATAAACTGCCAAAGGGGGCAGCGCTTGAGACTTACCTGATATACAGCCCGTTGACAAGGGAAAACACATTATTGGGTGGGAGGGTTATAAATAGTGATCAGCTATTTTCTTACAAGATTATCACTCTGTGCAGATATACACATTAGATATCAATAAACAGCCAGAGGCATTCAAGATAAAATCAACAAAGGGAAAAGATGGACATGGGATAGATGTTGAGATTATCTCTCTTCTACAGTTTTATACCTTCTTAATTCAAGGCTCAAAATACAAGTAGAAAGCTATTTTGCAATAAGCTCTGATTTCTTCCTAGAATTAATGACTGGACAAGGCAAGATATTCTGTTGTTGTTATCAGAAAACATCACCACTGCTAAATTCTAGAGAGAAATTCCTAGTATTCACGATCAAGGTTAGAGACAGCCAACACCATAAACAATCCACACAAAATAGACTTCTCATCAGCACTGGAGTTTCTCCTTATGCTTTCCTAGTGACTGAGCAGATAGAAGATAACAATGGAAGAAAAAGAGGATCTGTTAAAAGGAACACCCAGACACTACAGTTTGGTAGCTACATGGCATTAAATGTTGATGGTTTGCAAACGGTAGCCTAGAAGTCTAATTACCTATACGTAACTGACACCATTTGGGATCACCAAGAACCAGGTATTTTGCCCAAGATAAATTTCATAAGATATGAAAGCCGTCTTAAGTTCTCCCTAATACAGTAGGTTCTTCCTAATGGTAATGTAGTTAGTCATTTATACATGACTCAGAAACATTCTGACTGGTGAGAAACAGAATGTTATTTTTAAACATTTATAGGGCTCATAAATGCTTTCCAGTTCTTATCTGTGCAACAACAGTTATTGTTCTCACTGTTCAGATAAGGCACAGAAAAACTGAGTCAGTGGCTTGCTTAAGACCATTCACTGAGTCCTTGGCTGGCGATATCTCCATGCTTTGTGCAACTGATTGCTGAAAAGTCACCAGATTTTTGCCACTGTTTCTTGCAGCATAAATTGCTTTAGCGCCTTGCTCTAAGATATAAAGCACAATGGTAATGGTTCAGTTCAGACAAAATGATAAGCCAGATCAAGCAAGCTGTAATGTGGGAAAGCAAAGTGTGGACATAGGGAATGTATTTTATTTATTTTATTTTATGTGTCTAATTTATCTAGCTCCCCATCTCACCAAAAACAACTCTGGGCAGTTTATATTTCCAGCCACATTTTAAAGGGCTGGTGTTAAATATTAAAATACGTAGCCAATGGTATACATCTTTTGGTGCTCAGGGTCATTTTTATTTCAATGGAGCAGAAAACTACTATCAAATTTCAGCAATCCAACCTTGAAATTTGTCTACTTACTCAATGAGGTTATTGAGGGTACATAAAAGAGTATTAGAGACTATAGGTGCCTATCCTATCTTAATCAGTTGAATCCCAGTTTACTAAAAAAAATATCCAAGTCATCTTAATATCTAAAGTTTTGCTCCTTGTTTCAAGAGTGACAGAGTGACAATCAGGCATAAGAAGAAATGTTTTCTGCGGCTGGCTTGATAAAGCAGAATGAACCACCTGCTAATGACCTTCCATCCTTTGATGTACTGTTTGTAGAAGCAGAAGCATTCAGGAGGAGGTGCATCAAAAATCAAGGTGGTAATTGCGATGCACATAGAAAGGGGTGGCTTCAGCTGTGTGGTTGTAACTGCTATCTTCACTTTTTGGACCCTCTCTTCTAGATACCCATCTAAAATGCACTTGATCATCATGCTGATAAGTTGTTTTTTTTTTAAGATGACTGATTTTGGTTACAGTATTTGAAAACCATTTTTTTCTCTGCTTTCAGTATATTAGATTTAGAGGGAAAGGCCAATCAAATGGTCCTGTTGATGGTGCAAGAAAGTGATAGATCCAAGTTATGGCAGAAATCTATTCATGAATTCTTCTGGAGTGGCAAAAAGGATTAAAGCAAATGAAATAAAGTTGAAAAGCTGACAGTATAGCATAACAGGCAACTGATTAAGGCTTATCACTTAGGATCAGGCTTTTTTAAAAAAAAATATTAAATTCATTTGCTGCCCATCTCTCCCCAAAATCTCTTTAGGTCTTAAGTAAAAATAAGTTTATTTCAACTTGCTATGATTAATTTTTAAGTAAACTTTGTTCCTAGAGCTAGATGTCAATAATTTATTTTGTTGGTGTCTAGCATATTAGAATTCGCTGCAGAAATATAAATCTTATAATGAAAAAATATAATGGTCTCCTTTGTAATCATTAGAGGCACAATAATACATTTTCTTAATGATGGAAGCACTTTTGAAAGGATCGTGCATTCTGTGTTTTACAGAGACAAATGAAGCTATGATAGAGTTGTTGATTCTCATGATTTGAAAAATGAAATTTTGGATGCAGTCCCACCTTCTAACTTTATGCCTGTCATGAATAGGATCTATTAGTTTTTAAAAGAAATAATAATAAGGACAAGCAGCCAAGGAGAGCCGTGTGAATTGGCTTTCAATCAATATTTTGTGTTTCTTCTTTTACTACTTTTTTGTAGTATTTTCTTAATAAAAGAAATGAGATTTTCCCATCTCCAGGTCCCTTTTGCTTTCTACTTTTTTATGGGGTGAGGTTATAATCTCTTGTAGCTTTCCTTTTCTCATGATGGTCTGTACCCAGATAAAAATCCAGATCTTCCATGTGATGGCATTCCTCAGTAATTCAAGAGAAAAGAAAGAAATGAATGTCATATTTTAGTTTAGATCATATGTGTCACAAACGATCTCTTAAATGAATTAAAAAACCCTGAAATCTAGAATAAGGTAATATATGTATTAGGCTGAGTGTTCTTGGCCTTATGGCTGTAATAGAGATTGGTTATTTGTTTGGGTTGAGCAAAATGATATAAAATATTACATTTTGAATTAAGACAGGTCATAAATCAAGCTTTTAAGATGGAACACGCTATTTCAGGTTCAGTTTGGTCCTAGATCTCACACAATAAAGAAGTTTATGACTGACTTCCCCCACCCCCAATATTTGAAAATAAAATCACATATTGCAACTCAGATTTATCTACACTTAGGCAAAATGTTGGTAACAGAACTAAAGTGGAACTAAATCATTTTGCTTACATTAACACAGCTGGATATGAATTTTTGATAGTTATTAAAAATTTTTTTTAAGGATTTTGCTTATGGAAATGAAAACTTCCTGGGTTCTTTTATTCAGCACAGTATTGTCAATAGGAGCAATTCTTAACCAATAAGAATAACATTCACTTTAAGCAGTTGAACTTTGCTGTAGTAACTTCCTTAGAAATGATTTTCAGATCAGATAACATTTTGGTTCCTTGTTATAACAATTTAAACCATAATATTTACTTTGGCTTTTTGCTCATCAGTGATTCAGCCTCATCAAACTACTTTGATGATATTTAGAAAGGAAATATAAAACACGGGAAGCAACATTTTGCTTATTATTACTAAAATGATGTTCCTTTCTCTTTTTTTGCAAAGTGTTCTATGATTTCTAGTGATGATGCAAAAATTCTTTGGCTTATCAGAATGATTCCTTTTAATTAGTGAAAGTGAGATGGCCAAATTCCCAAGCTAGATGATTCTTTCTTAATCATCAGCTCAATAGATACTCCTCAGGAATATCAGTAGATACTCCTCAAAATATTTTCAAACTGAGAATCATGATGTACAGCAGTTCTACACAGCCTAGTTGGGATGAGTACTAATGAACGAATTATGGTCAGCACAAATCATTAAATCCGTAGTCATGCTTGCTAACATGATTAAAATGTTTAAATTTTTGTGGCCAGTTATTATCCATTGTATTCCTGTTTGATTCACATATCATATGATATCTATGAGCTCATAATATATATCATATATTACGCATATTCCTGTACTGACTCCTTCTCTGGTGGCACATGCATGTTGATGTAATCTTTCTTTGGTTCCAATACCTATGGGTGTATTAGCATGGGACTGTTATTTAAAATGCTGAGTTATACAAAAATTAAGAAAAATTAATTTCCAACAAAACTGGGAATGTATGGCTATATAGTATGAGCAGTCCAAAGGACTTTCTCATGGCTTTGTTAATATGCATGCTTCTAAGCCTTCAGTACAGTATTATGGCTTATGGTGACTGCCAATGACCAAGTTGTCATCTACCTTCGTGGCTACTCTGGTGACTGAAGCTGTCCAACAAAAACAGTTGCAGAATCCAGATCTCATTTTCACTTTTAAGAGCACACAAGGTGAGGTTTAGTATGCTTTCAAAGCTTTTAATAACAGCCTAGCACTTTTCTGGAGGAGAGATAAAACTTATAATATTTAGTCAGTCATTCTATGGACAGAAGTTTCTTTGGTAGCTCAAGCCAAAATGTGGTTGTGTTCAGGTAGGGCAGGAAAAGAGACATGTTGCACAGCCTAAAACAGTCAATAGGAACTGGACAGACTCCAGAACCTATCCACATCATCGGCAATACTGTCAATCAACTACATAGGACTTGATGTTACCTGTGTAAGGAGCTTGGAATGAGTTGAAGGCAACATTATGAGAGAAAGTCTTTTAAAAATG
Organism: Protobothrops mucrosquamatus; assembly: GCF_001527695.2. Classification (NCBI taxonomy): domain Eukaryota; kingdom Metazoa; phylum Chordata; class Lepidosauria; order Squamata; family Viperidae; genus Protobothrops; species Protobothrops mucrosquamatus. The sequence goes on along the minus strand of NW_015386087.1, from coordinate 451,717 downwards.
GTAAGTGGGGTATCTTCATGTTATACTTAGCAGGATGTGAGATGAAACTTAAGTCGCAGAAGATGTTCTAGGACAATGATGGCAAACTTAAGACATGCATATCACCTATGACAGCCATCATGTTTTGGGTGACATACTGTTGACTAAGGTTCCCACGTCTTGAGTATGGTATAAGGTGGTGCTAGAACCAAAGCCCAGGTCCATGCCCCCACTTCAGGCTCAGACTCAGCACTGCCTCAAGTGCTGTTTTTCAGGTGGCCTAAATGCAGGGGGAGATAGAGAATTGTTTCTCTTTTGTTCAGTGTGTGTGACATGCCAGCAGAGTCAAGTTAGTCATTTTCTTAATTTGTATATGCTGAGCCCAAAAGGCTCGGCATCACTGATCTAGAGTGAATGAGTTAGCATATTTTTGTAATTATTCCTGTGTTTGTCAAACAAGCTTATGTAAAAAAAAAAGAGGTACAAAATGCTAAAAAAAAAAATTAAATTGAATAATTTCATTTAAATGTGATTGTTATTCAGATCCATTGAGCATATATGATTCTAGTTCATTCTGTATCTACTTAACTCTATGTAATTTATGCATAATGTTATAGATTTCTGTTTTGTTTGGCCCATATTAAAATGTACAGTAATGTCAAAAGGAAAGAATGCCCTCTTGAAAACAGTATTGGATATTTTATCTGCCAGGCATATTAAAGAGTTCTTGTAGCAAAAACCTGCATTAAATTTCATGTTCATAATTATATGAAGCAAAATCTTAACCTATCTTTACTATTTCTCCTTGTACATATCATCAAAGCTTTTTGCTTAGGCCAAGTCTTTGAGGGATGGAAAGCCAAAATAAACATTGCTGTTTAAATTACTATGGCAGAGGGACCAAAATTTTATCCAAAATTACAAAGTTCTGTTCCAAAGAGGTTAGTGTAAAAGGTTTTAGCATTTTATGGAATTGGCTCACATATTAGTTTTGATGATGTTTGTTATTTATTTCTGCTTTAAGCATAATTTATTCTGTCAGTCTATGTACAGCTGATGTTTATAATAAGGAAAACTTAAAGCTTTATGTCATGTGAAAGTCCTATTTCTTACATGTTTTTAAGGGAGTAATTCTCTGGCCTCTAAAAGAGCGCATATGATATGTTAGAGTTCACCCTCTAAGGTCGGAGAAATACTTCCTCCCTCAGAGGGGGACATCCGACATCAGATTGTCCTCTCAACCTCCTGCCCGGAGTAAAACCAGTTCTTTCTGAAGTTGGGAATTGATCATTGGACACCCCACAAAGAGGTATGGCAAGAATTTTCACCCCGCTGGCTTTCTGCCATTCTGCAATACACAGAATTTCTTCATAGTTCCTCTGCAAGGAAGAACTACGTGACTTTACAATTTAGAGAAAAGACAGGTAAGGAAAATCATGATAGAGTGATATAAAATATAATGTGTGGTATGTAAAATGCAGTAGAGAGATTTTTTCCACCTTTGCACAATTGAACACAGGGAATTATCCCTTGAAAATAAATATAAGGAGTCAGGACCAGGAAAAATAAATCCTTACCCAAAGCATAGGTAACTGTACAGTTTAATGACCACATATGTGGTCAGTTCGGACAATTTTAAAAGTGGACTAGAGATGTTTGTGGAAGATCAATGCCTATGCAGATTGATATCTCGTATTTATGAAACCACAGGTGTCAATCATTGCATAGTATCTGCTAGGGAGTAACAATGGAAGAAAGGTATGTACCTCCTGCCCATTTAGCACAGCTGGTTTAATGCCATAGAATATTGGATAAGGGCTGATCAAGCAGGATACTTCTTTTGTTCTTATATAGGGAAATTAATTAGCAACAGGCTAATTTGTTATAACAGCTTCTTATAAAAAGTTTTGCAAATTGCTGCACTGTAAATTTTCAGATTTATACTTAGTAGCCACTCAATTAAGAAAAGGAGAATGTACCAAAATTTTTATAGATATCTAGCTGTAATATTTTAAAGCTGTAATATGTTAAAACATCAATATAGTTCTCTATTAATATTATATGGAATCTTCCTTTCTCCCTCCCTTCCTTTAATTCTTCAGCATTACTTCACTTTAATACAAAATGATAAATTCTTGACTAGTCACTTTCATTGCAATCAAAATACTGAATCACCATTAAAGGTAACAACTGGTTTCATTTAGACAAAATCTTTTGTCTACTATATAATAACTGTATTAGTACGGCACATATATATGTAAATTAGTGGAAACTAGTAAAGAAACACTTTTGTTTTCTTACTCTTTTTTATAACCACACTCATGTAGTGTGCAAAAATAGTACTGTGGTGCATGGCTCCAATCTAGTGAGTAGTAACTTGTATTGTGTGCTTTCTTTGCAACCCAAGATGGCTGAGAATATCTCTTCCCATCCCCAAGATTCCATGCAGAAGGAAACTTTCCTGAAAGACATCCTTGGGAAGTTTCAGAAGTAATTTATGGTTTAGTCCATGAAATTCAATTGGACACGATATCAGTTAAGTGTTTATGAAGCTGCACATATTAGTTAACTCAGTGGTGGCGAACCTATGGCACGGGTGCCAGAAGCGGCACTCAGAGCCCTCTCTGTGGGCACGCGCGCCATTGCCCCAGTCCTAGGCCTTCAGCTGGGTTTTATAAAACCTTTTCGCTTTAGACCTCCGCCGCCGTGTGCAACAACAAAAAAAGGTTCAATCAGTCAATTTCAACTTCTCGCGGGGAAAAAAAAAGATCTTGCAAAGTTGGAATTGATTGATTGAACTTTTTAGTCCCACCCAGTCTACTGTTACCACCGCAGCCACGGCTACCCAATGGGCCACACCCAGCCAAGGGGCCACACCCAGCCAAGGGGCCACACCCACCCGGCACTTGACGATGCATAAGTGGGTTTTGGGTTGCAGTTTGGGCACTCAGTCTCTAAAAGGTTTGCCATCACTGAGTTAACTAATCACTATTTTAAAAGTCATGCATACCTCTGGATCTAATTTTGCATCTGATCTGTGCTTGTTTTCCAGAAGCGGAAAACAATCAATAAGTAGGATACTGCATTTGTGTATGTATTTCTCATGCTCAATTGTGTTTTATATTTAAAAACTGTTATAGTTTTCTTTCCAGACTTAAAATGGGCCAAGCTGGGTGTTCAAAAGAACATGGGGTTGATGAAGCCAAAAGAATAATATGATTTCTACAAATAAGAAATTAGGATTGACAATTCACATCAAGAGAGGGCATGCATTCTTCATGACTTTCATTTGTGGTGACAGCATGAGAGGAAAGAGAGAGACAGAGAAGGAGGGAGGGGGAGGGAATACAATATACAGGAACCTAGGTTGAAACATCATTTGTCACAGGAAGGAGATTTGGCACTATCCAGCCACTTTGCAATGTAGTGTCTCCACTGAAAGTTGGCTGCATTTTCTCAGAACCTGTCTTTTGAGACTTAGTGGCTGCTTTTCTTCCCACAGATTTGATTACACTAATTGCACACTTTAAAAAAAAAGCACTGAAGAGATCAGGAGACTATGTAAAATGTTAAAAATCAGTGGCTTTTCTTTTTATCTGCCTGTGCTTGTCTTTTGTCCCAGGTTGAACCAGCTCAGAAAAGTTTTATAGTAGACCTGTGTGAGATAGCATTTTGTGGATGTTAAGGATTTTTGAAAAATAAATAGAAATCTTCCTTTTAAACCTCTTTTTTATACTTTTAAAAAGTAATTTGACTTTCACTTTCCTTGGAGAGCAGTTCACATGACCTCCTTTCTTTCAAGTATCTAAAGATTCATTTTCAGCACCCAAATGGGTCTAGAGATACTTTGTGTGACTTGATATTACCAATGATGTCATCAGTGATATAAACAATTATTTTGAATTTAAGAGTTAAAAATATTGCTTTCATACAAACTTGCTTCCCAAAATTATCTAGTCATAATCTTCCTATGGCCGATAGATAGCACACTTTTGTATAACAGAAGTAAAGAACGTTGCTCAAAGAAATTGTGAAATAGGATTGGCAGTATGCAGAACTATTCAAATATAACTTTCTTCCAAATGAAAACATTTTATGGCAACTGAATGAGGTAGTATTAAATTGTTCTTAGAATAGTTTTGCCACTGCAGCTTTGAATATCTATTCTAGAGTCAAATAAAGATCCTCTTATAATATTCCTTCACTGTTCTCTTTCTATGGCACCTGTGGGCACCTTGGCACATATGTCATCCCATTAGATAATCAACTGATGACTTACTTAAAGCAATGTTTAAAATCTTCCCATCCCAGCTGGGACCAAGCAGGAATAGCATTTGCCTTAGAAACAAAAAAGATGGGACATAGCATTTTTAGGTTGCCTGTATATCATATATTTCCTTGCACTAATGGGCTTCAATCTGACATCATTTTGCCCCAGTTGATTCCAGTACAGTTTCTCACAGTACTGTTCAGATGACAAATTTTAGGGTGGGGTTGCACATTCTTTTTACACACAAACATCTGGCTTTGGTTTAATTTTTAAATATATGGCTTCATAGCATTTATAAGGCTGCATAAGATAAGGAAGTAAAAGTAATGATTTATTCTGACATATTTGTTGGAATCTCACACCAGCAAACTGTCCTTCCAAGTGCTAAAATGTACATTTGAAAAGAAGCTTCCTTTGGCATCAGTGGATGCTTCCTCTGAAAAGCAAAACGCAACTTCACAAAGGACTCATGATTCTTCTCTTTTTCCTCTCCCCTTCCTTCTGCTGCTTTCCTTTTCCAGAAAGTTTACAATCACAGCTGCTATTTAGCTATTCAAAGTTTATAGAATTTATGTAATTCATATCTTAACTAATTTGCCCCTATGTAGGCATTCTAGATATGGATAGAACCAATAAATATTAGGGAAGAGAGGAGTAGGGCATTCTTTCTATCTTCTCCATCACTAGTGTTGTCACCTTCCACAAGGTGCAGAGAGATGCCTATGGCAGGAAGCTTTTTCTAGTTTTCTTTCTGTTACTTTAGGGCACTCTTGTATTATTATTAGCATTAAAGGACCTAAAAGATTCATGAGAAGAGGAATACTGAGATAGCAATAGCCTTGAAGAAGGTATGCAGCTGTCATTAGAAAAACATCAATTTAACCTGGAAAGAGACAGGAAGGAGTGAGGAAGAAACTCGAGGTTGCCCTGTCTTGATTCTCTTTAGTATAACGGAGTATTACTGAATGCTCATGTAATACCAAATTGGCTAGTCTTTAAGATGGTCATCCTGCACAATATTATTTCTTATAATAGGCTCATCAATTGATTCCTATATTTATGGAGACTGTTATTACCAGTATTTCATACATATGCAATAATATATTGCACTACACTTAGTAATTCTACTAGATTATCAATTATCTCTGTTTGTTTTACAGAAGTAGGAGCAAAAAGTGAAAGGTTTAAATTCTGTCCACTTTTGGGAGAAATGAACATACAAAATAAACCAAGGAATGATTACGTGAATGAATGCATGAAATGGAAGTGAATAAATGAAGTGGTCTGCCTGGGGATTTCCATAAAACCAACGGTAGATGACAACTCATACAGAATGAACACATACCAGACAACAGATGTAATATCTACTATTGGCTTAAGCATCCCTAGACTAGGGTTTGAAATTGTGGGTGGGTCAGCCAATTCTGAATGTGTTTGCTATTCAATGTATGATTGTTATTTAGTATATTATTCTTTAAATGTTTTTGTGGACTGCATTCCTATTCAGAAGAATCTATGAGAGAGTCTTACATCATTTATAAACGAATTATATAGAAAAAATGTAATAAAGCAATGGTACAATCACATCAGCAAAAGAAATGAAACCACTGAATTGCATAAATGCTTCAGGGCAGCCACAAATGTCTTCTGAATTGGCAGGATCTTCATTTGTTAGTGAAGTAACAAACGCAGTGTTCTAGCATCTGGGCATCACTACAAAATAGTTATGTCTCATGTAGCCATTCACCAGAGTCTCAAAAACAGAGACATACTGTACCTTCAAATATTCAATGATATGTTTTTCTGTGCACATTCACAAGGGCTTCAACAAAAATTGGAAATATTTACTAGAAATTTGTTTATACAGATTTGTTTATATCACTCCAGTTTCCATGTTTGACTGCAACTTAGCTTATAATGAAGACCAAGAACATGTAAGAAAAGCATTATATTATTTTTCTTATCAATCCAATTCCATTTCTCTCCCCATTTTTTTCTTTCTCCTTTGCTGAATTTTAGGTTATATACCCCTATTGTATTCTAAAAAGCACCTGATGTATCACTATAATTCTATAAACAAACAATAATGATGTCTGGAAGGACATATATTAAGTACAAATTTGTAATGACCAATTTTTAGTAGAGACTTAAACGCACCCTAATATAGATATGTAAATAGAAGATTAGTTACCAGAGAATGAAAAATGGGTGGAATTAAATTCTTTGACTGTGTTTGGATCTTTTAATAATTAGGTGACTTGCACTGTTTGCAGATTGATCAATGGAATAACATCTGTAGTTTGATCAGTTTGCTCTCCTTTTCTTCCAGAGGATGTCTGTGATTAAAGCAGAGCTAGGAATCATAAGATAAAAAGGATTTCAATGGAGCTGCTTAACAAATATGTCAGCCTCAATCTTGACATATCCTTCTGAGGAAAAAATACTCCAAATACGAGAGGGAGACCAATAGATAAATATACTCTATATGCACATCAATATTTGGTTAATTTTTCTTTGAACGGGTAATGTGCAGCATATTCTTCTTATAATGTACCATCAGGCAATTTTTAAAGGATTTAAAGCAATGTTAAAATCTTTGGGATATCAAAGTCTCCACTCTAAAGGTCCCTTATTTGCCAATTACAGGTAGTCCTCGACTTAACCATTCGTTTAGCAACCATTCAAACTTACAATGGTATGGAAAAAGTGACTTACAACTGGTACTCACACTTACAACCATCATAGCATCCCCACTGTCATGTGATCAAAATTCAGTTGCTTGATAACGGGCATATTGCAGCATCCCAGGGTTATGTGATTACCGTTCACAGCTGTCCCAACCAACTTCCAATAAGCAAAGTCAATGGAGGGAGCCAGATTTGCCTCATGACCACGTGATTCACTTAACCAAGTGATTCACTTAACAACTAGGGCAAGAAGGTCATGAAATTGGGCACAACTCACTTAACAACTGCTTTGCTTAATAATGGAAATTCTGGTCCCAATTGTGGTCATAATTGGAGGACTACCTGCAATTCCTGAGACACTTTAAAACCAATCTACATTTTCTCTACAACAGGGGTCCCCAACCTCTGAGCCGGAGCCCACTAGTGGGCTATGAGCTGTTTGCAACTGGGCTGCAGAAATGGCGGGTGAGTGTGCCGACGTGCATTCCCACTTCCTTGAGCAGGGGGTGAGCATATGCATGTGTGCTCCATTTGTGTGAGCGGCAGGCAAATGTGCATGCTGCTTGCATATATGGAGCTGCGCCTGACGCTGCTTGCCGGCCCCTCACACAGAACCATCCCCACTGCGCCCCCTGTCCGTCTGCAAAGCTGGAAAGGTTGGGGAACTCTGCTCTACACCATTCTTAGTATCTTCAAATTTCAATACTTTCAGCATGTGTGGAAATAGAAATCAATAAGATCATTCTTATATTTGAAATAGTTAATACAATATGTTCTTCCTTACAGCAGATTTCACAACCTATTTCATAAAAATATTACATTTTTTTACTTTTCATGTATATATTTTATACTGTATTCATAGTATATTGATTTTGAATATTGCTTTACAATGTATGGCATGATAGTCAATCTATAAATATTTTTAATAAATATATATTTATTTATATTTCTAGTCCATGTATGATATGCCATACGTTAAATGAATAAGAAATATATGACTTTGAAAAAAATATTTTCACGTTTTTAGACCAAATGTTACCAGACTGTATTCTAGGACTTCAACATCTATAATCCACTATCCATTCTAAGTAGAGATTTTGGGACTTTGAATCCATCATATATGGAGAGAGCTAGTTAGTTTGTCTTCCAATATCACAGAATTGAAGACTGCTCTGACTATGACTTAGTCCCTTGTTCTGTGTATCGAATACTTGATGTATTTCTCTTTATTAGGCTCAAATACAGTAAATATATATACAAATGTCAGCTTCATGTAGAGAAACAATAAGAGGAAGTAGTTCAAAGAACCATTCCTCCCCTTTCTCTGTGACCTGTTTTTTTTAAATCAGCCATAAAGATCAAGAAGTGTCAGGAGATTAAGATTTTCCATCCTCGAGGCATTGTGTGCGCATTAGCAGAATTGCTCTATTTTGTCCATGATTCGTTTTTAATTTCAAGATAGATAGGTTTGACAGAGAGAGGAAGAGCTATAGAATGGGAAGTAGGAGAGAGATCGTGAGACAGGAAGGGTGTTGGTTCTGAAACTATTGGAGATGAAGTTAAAGGCGGCTTTTCAAATAGATTTCTAACATCAATCATAAATTGCTTTTTTAAAGCAAGCTGTCTGAGATCTATCTTAAAAATCTTTGAAACTCCTGTTTAATAAAAGAAGTTTATTAGGATGGCTGTCATTTGATTATTATTATATTGGTACATTAAAATAAAATCATGTTCAGACTACTAGGGACAAACTAAAGAATAGAAGAATTGGGCAGAGGGAGAAGTACTAACCCTGATCTCTGAATTGTCCTCATAGCCATAGACTATTTGCATAAAAAGAAAAAGTCCAACCTAGTTAGTTACTTGTTGAATTTTAGATTGTATGTCAACTTAAGTTAATTGGTAGTGAGGCATGCTCTATTGCTCTCTACTAAGAAATATAAATTCACAATGTACTAATGATCTGAGAAGTTAAAAACTCTTATAGAGTCTGACTTATCCAGTCAATCAATTTACTCCATTTCTGGGAATATCAGGAATCTACTCAGTAAAGAAACCCATATTACTGAGCAGTTGAATGAATCTTCTCAATGATAGTACACTTGAAAGATAAAGGAGATGGTAGTGAAATTTTCAAGGTAGGTATGCATCCATGCAATTCATATTTAACTAGGTTGCTAATCATGCAAAACTTAGTCAAATGCTTTGCTGACACCAATAGCAGTATGTATATACAAAGAGCCCATTTGATATACAGGTAGTCTTCATTTAGCAACCACAATTGAGACCGACAAATTGGTTATTAAGTAAAGCAGTTGCTAAGTAAAACCACACTTGTGCTTATGATTTTACTTCAGCTTTCCTTTGCTTTACAAGCCTATGTGAAGGTCATAAATATCATGATTGGCCATGAAATTATTTTTTCATCTCCATCCTAACTATGAACAGTCAATAAATGAAGCAGTTGCTAAATGAGGACCACATGCAGACTGTGAATTCTAGTCTTGCCTTAGGCGCAAAGCTAATTGGGTGATCTGGGGCTAATCATTCTTTCTCAGTCATAGGAAGCAATCAGTGGAAAGCCACTTGTGAAATCTTGGCAAGACACTGCAGGGACTTGTCCAGGCAGTCTCCATCAGTCAATAACACTTGAAGGCATACAAACATGTCTAGAGAATGTTCTTACAGTATCAGCAAGTTGTCCAATGAAAATTTTAAAAAAGATTTGTCTCAGAAAACTTGTTCCTGGCAAATCCATCCTGTTTTATAATAATTACCAAATTGTTTTAAGATGCTTCCCGATCACTTTGCAGTTCCCAAGAACCTCTGTTTCCCACATTTTGAAGACAGATATACAGGTAGTTGACTTACAACAGTTCTTTTATTGATGGTTTGAAATTACAATGGCACTGAAAAAAGTGAGTTATGACCATTTTTCACACTTACAACCATTGCAACATCCCCATGATCATGTGATCAAAATTCAGAAAATTGTCAACTGATTCATATTTATAGCAATAGCACTTAGACTTATATACTGCTTCACAGGGCTTTACAGCCCTCTCTAAGCAGTTTACAAAGTCAGCATATTGCCCCCAATAATCTGGGTCCTCATTTTACTGACCTCGGAAGGATAGAGGGCTGAATCAACCTTGAGCCAGTAAGAATCGAATCGCCAAACTGCAGTCAGCCAGCAGTCAGCAGACGTAGCCTGTAGTACTGCATTCTAACCACTGCGCCACCACGGCTCATGGTTGCAGTGTCCCAGAATCATGTTTTTGAGACCTTTGTGACCTTCTGACTAGCAAAGTCAATGGGGAAGCCAGATTCACTTAACAACTGTGTTACTAACTTATCAACTGAAGCAATTCACTTAAGACCTGTGGCAAGAAGAGTCATAAAATGGGGCAATATTCATTTAACAATTATCTCACTTAGCAAGAGAATTTTTTGCTCGGTTGTGATTGTAAGTCAAGAACGACCTGCATTTATCTTTCTGTAGTCATATTGAACTTTTCCTATTCTCCAAGTTTTCACAGACACAAATTATATTCATAAAAGTTCAAGCACTAGTAAGTTCCTTTACTACTGTAAGATTCAAATAATGTGATCATTGAAATTAAGATTCAAATAATGTGATCATTCAGAGTTAATGTTTCCTGACTGTGTTTCCATTAATGTCAAGCTTCAGTCCTGTTCTTTCATTTCATTTTTCAGAGATGACCTTGAGCCAATACCTTTCTTCAGTCCTATTTTACATGAGTGTTATTGTGTGGAAATGGAAGAGGGAACTACCTTGAGTTCCTGAAGAAAGATAGAATATAAATCTGATAAACAACCAGCAAACCAAATATATGTACAAACACAATTGCCCGTTCTTGTTGAAGAAAACAGACAAAAGAAGAGTTGAGTATCTCTGCCTTTACTTTGTTAGCATTTTGCTATCTTCATTGAGTAGCTAGTATATTGATTTCCCCCCTTTCTTTTATATTTAATATATTGCAATAATTTCATTTGGTTGTTCTCAGCATCCTTACCAGCCTCAGTCATTTTTGATGTTAATCTTTCTAACAACTTCACTAAATTTCTGAACTACCTCTCTGAACATTTCCTTCTGTGTAAATGAACAGGGATCTGGATTTGAAGGGGGAAACATTATTTGGACACATCATTCCTGTTTACACCTTCTTAAATCAAATATGATGTGAATGTCCTCACACATGTGGAATCACTATTTCCACTTCTGCAAAGCCCAACAATACATACCGTTTTTATTTTCAGATTTATAATGTCTTCCATTTGTCTTCCATTTCTCCCTCTTATTGCAATTTAATGTCCTGAAACATTTTGAGCTTCTTATCCCATATATTTCTTCTTGATGCATGTTTTAGTTCATTGATGCAAGTTTTAGAATTGTATAGGGTGGAACATATATTAAAAACCATTTAGTTTAGAATCATTGTATGGCCTATCAAAACAGATATATCTTTTACTGCAGCCCTATGTCAGGTCGTATTTAATAAGTACTTCACGGTCAGGGCCCTTATTTTTAGTAATTATAATAATACAGATTTTGATTGAATCAAATGTTTTCAAAGGTTCAGTTCAGAGGACGTAGACATTAATAGATTTTTGAATCTTTGTGATAAATGTTGGATATTTTCATGGATAACCTTTAAAAAATGCCATATAGATCAGTGACATCTAACCTTTTGGGCACTAGGAACTGGTTCCTTGAAGAGAGAT